>NC_063192.1:4655671-4785671 GCF_017589495.1 Alosa alosa | reverse complement strand
TGTGGATGCAATTCATAACGTAGTTAGTTCAAATAACGGTTCGTACTTCTCCTTTGGACAAGCACTTTTGAGTCTTGGAAAACACTTTTCCATTTACATCGATTTTGCAAAACATTCAGAGTCAATAAAATGAGCCCTGCATGAGTAACGAATACAAGCAGCTGCAAGTAAGCATGCTAAACTTGACATCCAAACAGTATTCTAAAGTTAGCTTTGAGATACTGCTTGATTGCATACTGTAACTTAACTTAGTTTAGTCTCCTCAATGTACTATGTTGTGATAAGACCTTAGCAGAGTTTACTTTAACTTTAATGCAGCAGTTTTGAACAAATTTGTGCAGCATGGATTTAATAGCAATTTAGCCCACTATCCTTCAACAATCCTGAATATTTTGTTAAATGCACATGTAGAGGAGGAGCAGCGGGCTCGTTACGAGAGAGAGAGGGCGGGGTGAGGAAAGGCTGTGTGAGTAATGTGCAGCTCAATGAAATTATTTTCTTATCTTTAATTTAAATAGTAGGCCTACAACATAGAACATCAATGTGTGGTGGCCGGTTTTGATTTCGTGGTGCCCAGCCACAGATTAGTCAACATATGGCAAACACTGAAGGTGTAAAAAAAAAATAATTAGCAGCACACGCTATGCTTTGACTAATCGACGCCATATTTTATTTAACGTGATTTTTTTATACGGCGCCATCGACACAAGTGTTCATCTCAACCTCATTACATAAGCAACGTTTGAAAACTCCTCCCCTGACCTCAGTGTATTCTTATTATAGGAACATTCTTACTTTTGAACAAGGCAGGATTATGTAACCCCAATAGTGGAGTAGTTGCATATCTGAAATGGCCGAAAATGGACTAAAAAATTACCCCACCCCCCGGGGGTAATATGATGAGCAAGCTCCCTAGCGAACACAATACACACACACACACACCCGCACACACACACAAATGCATAGACACATAAACAGAGACAAACAAATGAGCAAACATTAAGTCAGGCTCATTCACTCTGGCTCATTCAATCCTGTCTAAGTCACTCCTATTTGTTCCTGTCACTCTTTCTCTCGTCTTCACGGACTCGTCCAGTGTATACTGTATGTCGGCCATTGTTTTCCCCTGGCTCCACATCATTCTAAGGGGATGTCCAGGATTTAAGCTCCTTCTCCTCTGAGTCATATCTGTTAAGAAGCATCTGAAGTACACTTCCTCACATCAGGGGACATTTGATGCTAAATGTACTGAGCTAAGCCCAGACATTATACCTGATACTGTATCAGACAATGACAGTGAGACAAATGAGTGTACACAAATACACAAGCAAGCTCTCTTTCTTTCTCTATCTCTCTTACACACTCTCACACACACACACACATAAACAAATACATTGAATGCATTTCGTAGGTACAAACAACCACACACACACACACACACACACACACACACACACTTGGAGAACACAACAAATCCCCTCTAATCTGAGATAAGGTACACTCCGGGTGGATTTCAACAAAAGCAGGCCAAAAGGGCAGCATTACAGATCGCAGAGGCAACTTTCACCTCACAGAAACACACACACACACACACACACCATACACACACACACACACAGTGGGGCACCAGGAGCTGTTCCACTTCCTAAAGCACCAAAATTACATGAGATTAAATCAGAGCATTTTTATGGCCTCCCTTTATTTTGGCTGATGGGTTTTCATTACTGAGGCCTAAGCCAAAAACACGTTATAAAACAAAAATAATAGACGCATGAGATTGTCCATCTGTCCACCAGATCCGCAAGGACACTCATGAGCGGACACACTCTGTGAGAGGACAGGAGGATAGAGGAATAAAAGTGTATTTAAAAGGTTGGTGTGACGTTACATATGTGGATTTGCATATTCTCTGAAGACGCTTAACCAAGACATTTAACATGGCAGCAGCAGCGTTGCACAGAAGGATAGAAATATAACAGGACATTTGCACAACATGCAGGATTGTTGACCTTGAATAAGTTACTAAAAACACACACACACACACACGCACACAGACACATACACACACACACACACACACACACACACACACACACACACACACACACACACACAGGGGGAATGTACGATAAGTGAAGGTGTACTCTATGCCATCTGGTCTATCCATATGTAAGATCGACAGTATGACTCAGAGGGGGAGAACGGAGTGGTGTTTTAAATATGGGATGGTTTCCTGCATTACTGCGGCTATCGCAGGATTTGGGGATTGATGCGAGGCAGGCGGGTTTATTTCCCTGGCAGTTTTGGAGATCGTCCATGGAGAGATTTGAACAAGGAGCACAGGGGAGGGGTAGAGTGTGTGTGTGTGTGTGGGGGGGGGGTGTACACATTGTCCTGTTGCATCAGCTCAGAGGGGGGTGGAGAAGACAACCAGGGTTCAATGGTGGGGAAATATGGATCAAGACAGAAATAGGAGAGTGAGAGAGAGATAGAGAGAGAGAGAGAGAGAGATAGAGTGAGATAGAGAGAGCGAGATAGAGATATATATATATATAGAGAGAGATAGATAGATAGATAGAGAGAGAGATAGAGAGAGAGAGATAGATAGAGATAGATAGAGTGAGATAGATATATATATATATATATATAGAGAGAGAGATAGATAGATAGATAGAGAGAGAGAGAGAGAGAGAGAGAGAGAGAGAGATAGAGAGAGACATGATGGGCTGGCAGGCAAAGATCACGCTAGTCTTGGCAAGAAACACTGCAGCCTATGGTTTATGCAGCTTGGGGAATAAGTACACAAACACACACACACACACTTGAATGCATGCATGCACATGCACACACACACACACACACACACACACACACACACACTTGAACGCACACATGGACACACGCACGCGTGCACGCGCACACACATACACAGAGAGAGAGAGACAGACAGAGACAGAGAGAGAAAGAACCAAAGTTGGCATCCCCACAGTGATACTGGAAATGGAGCCAAGATTTAGCAGTGTGCTCACACCTGTGTGTGATAATGTACTGATTGTATAGGTTAAGGAACAGCTGGTAGAGGAAGACATGCAGAGGAAGTGAAAGAGAGGGAGAGAGCGAGGGAGATTCAAATCCCCTTCCTCCACTGTGACCTAGACTGACCATCTCCTGCAGGCCAGAAACTTCTGTCCCTCATCCATCATCATGATGCATTTGAGAGGGCAAAGAAGTTTCCAGAAAATGCAAGCTTGCTGTCCCTTCCCTCCCTCTTTTTCAGCCAATACTAGGTCATATTGGTGTTGTGCTTACTGGTTAGAAGTATGACTTTGTGCAAAACGCCTGCAAATCAGAGGAAGTGATGCTGCAGCTGCAACAGCTACTGCTAGGAGCTATAAGCAAGTTACCACACAGACACAAATAAATTGATCTCCAAATATACAGCCAACGCTCCAGAAGCTTCTGTCCATTTGGTAAATGATGGGCCTGGTGTCGACTCGGCAGTACTGTCAGTTCAGCATAGTCCTAAATAAGCACTCTGTTCTCAGTGCTCTGGAGTTCAGAAAGGGCATTAATGTAACTATCAGAGGATAGAGGTGCCTCATACAAATGTTGTATGTAGCATTACAATGGACCAAACCATTAGCGTTGCCTGAGTTTATGCCCTGGCAAAAGAAATGAGTTTAGTGAGATAAACAAATAGGAGAGAATTTATAGTAGGATAGGTTTATATGTAAACTCTCACTCCCTTTTTTCTCTCTCTCTCTCTCTCTCTCTTTCTCTGTGTGTGTGTGTGTGTGTGTGTGTGTGTGTGTGTGTGTGTGGCATTGCTCTGTCTTCACTGCTGTTTGCACGCAATACACAAACAGACACCTCTGAGCTGATGCAACAGGACAATGTGTACACTCTACCTGCCTAATTAAAAATTGTCTACACACACACACACAAAAATAAATAAATAAATATGAATCTGAAGACAAGTCTGTTTACATCAACATCTCCTGAGAGTCATTTCCTGCTGTGGCGTGTTAATGCACATTCACAGCATCATCCAGCACCTCACTCTCATCAGGACCCGAGTGGGTAAACTGGAGGAGGGGTGTTGGAGAAGGGGGGAGGAAGATGAGGGGGGGCAAATGTGATGGAGGGAAGCAGAAAAAAAACAGGGATGGGCCAGGAGATTAGGGCAGACAACGTAAGAGATGGAATAAGGTTGAAGGAGGAAAGGGAGAGCGAGAGAGTAAAAAAAATGGAAAGAAAGAACGAGTGAATCAGAATGAGAAATGGAGGAGAGAGAGAGAACAGGGGACACAGATTTAGAGAACAAGGGGGAAATGAGAAAAAACAAAAGAAAGATGGCAGGGTGAGAGAGAGAGAGAGAAATTGAGAGAGAGAGAGACATTTTCGGATGGCGGACTCTATTTTGAGGGAGGGAGGGGTGAAAAGGTGTTCATCATCGTCAGCCAGAGACGAGCGAAACGGAAGAGAAATGACTGGATCCCTCTCTCATGTTCGCACATATTTAATGTCCTCATTACCTAGCGGCCGAGCTGGCCGCCCCGCGATAGTACCAGGGAAGCACGGTGTAATTGCTTTTTTTGGGAGAGAGGGAGAGGAGAGACAGAGGGGAAAGGGAGAGAGAGAGAGGGAGAGAGAGAGGAGGAGAGAGAGTGGAGCGTGCCATGCATTCCTAACCTCCTGAAGTTGGGCATCAACAGACATGCAAGTGGACTGTCTGTGATAAGGAATCCAGCACACAAGCATGGAGCAATCCGTCACAGCTTGCGTGAGTGTGCTAGTATGTGTGTGTGTGTGTGTCTGTCTGGGTGTGTGTGTGTGTGTATGAGAAAGAGAACTGGGGATTGTTAGGGCCTAATGGGGACGTTCAAAAGGACATCCAATTACCACCATCTACCTGGAGAGACTTAAACCGGGAACTGTTCTACCATTTCAAATATGATTTGGGATTAGATGGGGGATTCTTATGGCCATTAAATATGGGAAAGTAATCCGCTCCTCAGCTCGCGGCAACACCGGAACATGGTGACAAATGTTGCCATGGCGCTCGCTTGTCTCCTCTGAGGCCGTGGCGTGGGGATGATGCATGTTCCTACAGCAAGCCACTGAGGAATCCCTGCCCTCCTCCATCACTACTTCAAAAAAAACGATGTTTTTCACATGTATGTGACAGAGAAGGGAGGAGAGAGAGAGAGAGAGAGAGAGAGAGAGAAAGAGATAAGGGTGAAGGAGAACGGATAAGAAGCAATGAGAGAAATACAGAACGGATAAGAAGCAATGAGAGAAATACAGAGAGAGGCAGTAAGAGAGAGAGAGAGAGAGAGAGAGAGAGCGATAGATTGAGAGTGATTAATTAAGTGCAGTGCAGAAACCCCAGCGTCTACATGAGGGGACTAAACTTGGCAGGGTAAGTTTTGTAGCTCACGGGTACAATTTTTGCTCCATCTTCTTCGTCGAGCGGAAATTGTCGATTGCACACACGCTCCAGGCCACGAAGCCAGCGTCATTAGAGCTCGTAGCTGCCACTAGCACTAGCATGTGACGAGTGCAGAATAAGGGAACCTACTGTACTCTGTGAAAATGATTCTTAATTAGTATACTAGTATTACCCTATTAATTAGTATCACACACACACACACTACTCTTACACACTACTTACACTGCTCTCTCTCTCTCTCTCCTCTTTCTCTGTATCTGTCACTCTCTCTCTCACACCTACATGTACACACACACACACATACTTACTATTGCATTCTTTCTCTCCTCTCTCCCTCTTTCTCTGTATCTGTCAATCTCTCTCTCACAGACCCACACACACACACACACACACACACACACACACACACACACAAACACACACACACTTCCCCCTTAAACTCCTATCCTTCTCCAGCCTCAGCATCTCGGAGAGGAGACCACTAATTAAAGGAGAGATATTGGACACGGGCCTGTGCGTTTCTTAATGTGATGGGAGGAGAGGAGGAGGGGAGGAGAGGAGGGGAGAACGAAGAAGAGAGGCGACGTGAGAAGAGGAGAGGAGAGGGAGAGCAGGGAAGAAAAGGAAATGAGAAGAGAGAAGGAGAAAGGAGGAGAGGAGAGGAAAGGAGTGGAGAGAAGATAAGGGACAGCGCTGGAGCCACATTGAGGTTGCTGGGCCGGAAACAAATTAGCCAGGAGCCAAGAAAGAGAGAGAGAGAGAGAGAATAGGGAGAGAAAAAAAAAAGGGAGGAAAAAAAGAGGAAGAAAGAGTAAGATGTGAAGAAAGAGAGAGAAAGTGAATAGGGAGAAAAGGGAGGAAAAAAAGAGAGAAAGAAAGAGCAAGATATGAAGAAAGAGAGAAAGAAAAAGGAAGAGATAGGGTTAGATGTAAAGAGAGAGAGAAAGAAAGAGACAGAGTTAAAGTGAGAATGGAGTAAGAGAAAGAGCTATGAAGAGAAGAGAGAGATGTGGAGAGAGAGAGAGAGAGAGAGAGAGAGAGAGAGAGAGAGGGAAAGATGATTAGCTGCCCGTGCCAGTGAAGCGGATGACAGGCGCTCCCTGATCGCGTGCAATTATCTAAAACTCAACACTGCTAATGCCCAACCACAGAGGTGCCCACCACTGTCATGTTGCCCGCCAATCTAAACTCACCACGGCCCCTGGACATCACCCACCCACAACTACCCCACCCTACTCAAGCCCCAGTCCACAAGTGCCACACCCCCACCCACAGTCCCAACACTGGTCCTCTCATCTGCTTCAACCACTCACTCGGAAGAGGACACTGTTGATTTAAAGGAAATTGATCGCCCTCCACTGTGAGCACTTAATCAATGTGTTTGAAGTCTCTAAAGAATCATGGGTAAATGTTTATTAGCCTACTCCCCTCCCCCTCCACTCGCTACCAAACCACCTCACTCTCCCCCCATTCTCCATCCAGCTGCTTCTCTCTCTTTTTTCTCTCTCTCTCTCTCTTTCTCTCTGCTTCTCTCTCTCAGGGGATTACACACACACACACACACACACACACACACACACACACACAAACACCTTGCTCATCAATCAACATACTGCTGCATTCTTCTCCAAATGTCCATATTAACAACCCCAACCTCCCCACCCTCCACCCCTTCCCAACAATTCCCTTTCTCCTACCAGCGTCTTTCCTGGCTCCAGTGGAGACCCAATTCACAGCCTTTCCTTTCTGCCTGGCTGAAGCGGGGCTCGTTTGAGATAGGGGGCAGTAAGTGGCACAGGTGTTCCTGAAAAGCGTAAACTGGACGTCCCAGTGCCTCAGACTCTCATTAGACAGCCGGCGGTACATGGCAGGAAAGAGCGGCTCTCCGCTCGCTGAGTTATTTTCAATGCCTGCTTCCGACTGCTCTTGTTCCCTGGCCACAATGGAAGTGATGATTTAAATGGGAGTCGTTTTAAAATGTGGACATGGGGATGTGTTCTGAGGACAAAAACAACACCTGTTCACCTATTATTCTCTTTCTTTCGTTTGTCTTTCTGTCTCTCTCTCTCTTAACTCTGTCTCTTCCTTTCTCTCTCTCATTCTCTCTCTCTTCACATCTTTCTTTTTTCCCTCCCTTTTCTCCCTATTCTCTCACTCTCTCTCTCTTTTCCTCAGGTTGTACAGGGTTGGCTTGGCTGTGAGGGGTATGTGTGAAAGGTGGGTCCCATGAGTACTGCTGGAGTGAGAGAGTGTGAGTGCGGATAAGAGGATGAGAGAGCGAGAGGCCATTCAGTCCAACAATGCACCATGACAGAGAACCTGCTGTGACAAGGGTCCAGAAACCATAGACATGCGTGCGCGCACACACACACACACACACACACACACACACACACACACACACACACACACACACACACACACACACACACACACACACATATGTATATATACCGTTAAGACATACACAAGATCACATACATCCTGTCCCACTTCAGATTAGGAGCATAATCCACTATCTGTTCAGAGAGGGAGAGAGATGGAGGGATGGAGAGAGGGCTGAAAGGGTGAACGGATGGGGGAAGGGAGAGAAAAAACCCAGAGATCCTGGCATGAGGAGCAATGAGATGGATCAGAGGGGCTGTGTTGAATCCCCCCTCTCTCTTTCTCTCTCTCACACACACACACACACACACTTTCCACGGCGTGATATATCGCTCACTCACAGAAACACAATACAGCACACTGTACTTCTCTCATACACACAAACACCACACCCCCAAACACACACACACACACACAGCTTCTTGTCACATTGGCCACACCAAAGGCACATGGATCCTGCATCAAACGCGCCACAAAACCACCTTTTGGGAAGAGCAAATGGCAGCCGAGACAACAGCTCTGGCACGGGCCAGCGGGTGACAAACACAACAAATCCAGCTACACGGTAACAAAAGAAATAAAACAGCTGTTTCCTGTCTTTCTTTCTCTCATTCCCTCGCTCCCTCCCTCCCCCCCTTTGGCTCTCTCTCCCTCCAGTCTCACTCCACTTGTTCTGCTCAGCAGACTACCTTAGGCTGACGTTCAATAGGCCAGCATTCAGTTCAATGGGCAGACTGTTCAATCTAATCAGACCCCTTTAGGGAAGTCTGTACACAACAAACAGCTTTTTTTACCAGAAATGGTCACAATTCCAGAGAGGGATCATGGCTGGGCGGTATGGGATGTGACGGGGGGGAAACTCATTTTTCTTGAGTATCAGTGTGCCTTTTCCTCAATGAAAAATGGTGTGAGAGAGTGATATAGCCCAACAGAAAATGACATTCAGAAGCGAGGCAAGAGCTGTTTGCAAATCAATTAAACTGGGGCTGCTTACTCGAACAGATAAATTAGATTCTAAAGCTACGAAATGTGTGGTGCGCCAGGGCGTGTGCAAAGCACAAGTGGCCTGGCAGAGAGAGGACAGAGAGAGAGAGAAGATAGAGAGGAGAGAGAGAGAGAGGAGAGAGAGAGAGAGGGAGAGGCACGCAATCAGCTGTTAGGTTGAAAAACAGTTCATACATATTAATCTGGCTCTTCCTCTTCTCCACCAACAGACGCCAGTCACACTCAAACCTACAACCCAGAAAACCATTCAATTAGTGTCAGTGTGTGTGTGTGTGTGTAAATGTGTTTGTGAAGATTTATTAAGAGAAGGGATGTATGTGTGCATTTGGCTTTCTGTGTGTGTGTGTCGGCCCCTACACACAGCTGCGTGCGTTGCGTTGCTGGAGACGCATCCCATTCACTTTACATGGGCTCACGTCATCCGCTGTCAACTGAATTGTGGGTCCGTCAAGGCCGCGCTTTCTCCGTGAAGCCGCGCTGAGAAGTTCAGCTGTTGCTGCACCGACAGACGGCACCGGCCAATCAAGCCAATCGACTGACAGCACCAACCAATCAAATTACGGTTATACTTCAAGTCGTTTGCATAGCTACCGTCGGGAACACCCACTGGCATGCGGAACGCAACTGTGTGTAGGAGCCGTGTGTGTGTGGTGTGTGTAAATGTGTTTGTGAAGATTTATTAAGAGTATGGATGTATGTGTGCATTTGGCTTTCTGTGTTTGTGTGTGTGTGTGTGTGTGTGTGTATGAATGTGTTTGTGAAGATTTATTAAGAGAAGGGATGTGATGCCTATATGAGTGCATCTGGCATTCTGTGTGTGTGTTTGTACGTCTGTTGATTCATTGACACATTGAAGGATGTGTTTACCTATAAGTGTATTGTGCACTGTGTCTGTGTGATTCAATTCATCAATGTGCATCAATGTGTGTGTGATTCAATTAATCAATTCATCAATGTGTGTGTGTGCGCCACATTTGAACATGTGGCTAACCTTCAAAGTGACCATGACCAACTCTGCTCCACTCTGCAATTAGTGTTAGATTACATTAGAGTGGGATACCTGGTGGCAAGACCTTCCTCTCATAAACAAAGTCCATCTGGAACACACATGGCCACACTGGTAAGGAATTTTAGTAAGGTAGGCCAAGGTAGGCCCGACAGAATGAAAGAAGACCAATTATCAATTTTAACCTCCTGTGGACTTGGCTATAGCCGACAAAATGCACACGTGGTTAAACTGTCTTTGTCATGGCAGACCGACTGACCCTGCTGCAGCCTAACAGACAACGTGATTGTGTTTGTTTATTCAGAATAAACACACTGCAGCCTATTTCCGGAGAGCGTCATGCACTTCTCATTTATGCCGGTAAGCCAGACGTTCCCATGGGTTCAATGTCCCTGTTAATTAGTTTAAGCAAGAACAACCAAAGCACGGATAAATACATGGATGTTTTTTTTGTCCTGCCGTTGCCACTCTGTTACACCCATTTTTATATTACATAAGTCAAAATAACCACTATACTAAATAATCTATATACAGTAAACAACTATTGATCTTTTTTTTTCCAGACGGCAACATAGTTGGTTGAACATCCTTTACATTTCCCGGCGGTTCGTCCATTTGCCTTCAGACAAGCTGCTCTAAAAGACCAATTAGTGTTAAGTGCTGGTCAGGATTGAATGGAAAAAATAAACAGCTCCCTCCTTACCATCACCAGCCTCTACGCCCAAACACAGGTAGGTCAAATAGACCCGTGTTCTCATACCTTTACATTTAGCCAAAATGTTATTATTGAAACACATATTGCCTAACTGGTCATCAGTCCATCCAAATACGCGATAAGCGTGTGATAGCTCTCAAAATGCCATGAAGCCACGCGCAGGAACTGTGCTTTCCATTTCAGCACCATACCATGGCGGTGGCCGCGGGCAAGACCGAGTAACAAAGCTTAATGAGCTCCTGGATAAAGTGCTTACTTCATCACACTAAGATGGAGATTCGTTTAGAGTAAACTAAAACAAAAGCTTTGGTTGACAAAATTGAGGAATTGGGGGGCATGTACTGAATAACACGGATTTTGTTGATGAAAACAAAAACAACGCATTATCAAAGACAACTTCCCAGACGTCTAATAAGTTTAACAACAAGAAAATGTGTTTGGTGCAGCCCAGTGTTTGTGTAACAATACCGTACAGTTTCCAGCTCTTTACGACGTCCTGACCGCAACTAATTGAGAAACAGGCTGCATTATTTAAGTCGACTTAGCCTTTTTTGAGAGGGTAGGCTGTACACAAGCGCGTATTTAGTAATTAACAAACTTTTAAATAACTAGCCTAAGGCTTTGTCAACGGACCCTTATAAGACACAACCATAGACAGGAGCGTCTTTTCAGCGCATGGGGAATTGCCTCTAAATACTAGCCAGGAATCCAGGAGACAAATTCGTCTAAAAAGGACCCCACCAGGTTTACATTTGGCCAGACTAACCCACATGTGCAGATTATGACAATGTCATGTATGTATCGGGCTAGCTGTTATCCTCGACACAAGCTGTCACAGAGAGCACATCTGTGCATGTAAAGTAAATACAAGTCGTGCGTTCTCCTTACCGTCCACAGCCATGGAGGGTATCAGCGCGTATCTCTCCGTGGTTGTTTTAGCAATAGACCTCCATGCTTATCGGCTTGTGGTTGAGAGGGAGAGCGGCTAGACCTCCTCCTCCTGTAGGGTCTTAGAAGACGCGACGTCTGCAACCGCTTGGCTTAGACTGGATTCTTCCTCCTGTGGCAGCGTACCAAACAGCAAACGCGCGACTTTCTAGTGTCTCTCCACTCAAAATCCTCCCTTCACTTCACTTGGCATTCACAGAAAGTAGAGTGAAGCATCCGGCGCGCGGAGAAGGCAGACAGGCAGCACTCGGATAATTTTTTTAACTCCTCCCTCTCGCACCTGACCACTGGAAAGACAGGGTCAGATGAATAGCCCAGGCATGACCTTCTTCTGGCTAGCCGTAGGCGTTGTACTGTTTATCAATGTGATCGGACAATACACCATTTCCAGTTAGAATAAGCAGTAGTCTATATACAGAAAATGATAAATATATTCTGCAACAAAAACTGGTCAGTGGCAGTAGGCTGGATTTTCTTATTTGTTGTGATACGTGGTCATTTTAGCATTGAACATATATATAGTGGATTTATCAGTGCCTGGTAAACTTAAAGCCTGTTTGGCAGTAATTTACTCCTTTGGCATTAGGAGTAATTTACTAATTTGACTATTTCATTACTTGGCACAAAAGACATTATAAATGCAATCACAGCAGCAGATAAATAAATACAACAGTGCCACAATAGTAAATTAAGTGAGGGTATTCACAATTTTGTAAATGTGTTCTTTAATTTAAATGGTTTGAGAAAAAGGACAGAGTTAGACTCAATTGAGGTTTAGGTTGGCTGAACGAATATAATAGCAGGGTTTGAAGCCACAGTCGAGATACGTATGGGAGGTCTCTTGTGTGTGCACAGCTCAGTGAACCATCCGCTTGTCTTCACAACAGGGATGTCAATTGACCCTGTGTGTGTGTGTGTGTGTGTGTGTGTGTGTGTGTGTCAGCATCTGTGTCTGTTCGAGAGAGATACAGAAAAATAATTTACATACTCAGAGAAAAGGCTCCTCCACAATATGATCAAGGAGGAGTCTTTCTCTGCTTTGCTGTACCTAAAGAAACTAGACTCCTGTGGACCTGAAAGACCAGTAGGCCCCTTTCATCCACCTGTAAAGTATTGGATTGAACACACCGAGCAAACAGCTGCTTTGCGGATCAAAGAGCCTCCACAGGAGTAATACAAGTCTTTCAAGCTCTTCAGAATAATGTTTCTGGACAGGCAACACTGTCAAACAACATACATTGGCCATGTGTGCTCTTTGATGCAGCATTCAATGTGGAGGTTTTCTTTGTATTTGCTAGGGTGAGGCTGTGGATTTGCTAGGCATGGAGGGAGTGCATTTCTCTAGACAAGCTCATGGCTTTACAAACACTTGACTACAGAGGAAACAATGCACAGCAGCAGGGTCTATTTCTGTACTGTGTGACCTAAAGCCAGTTATGGACTACTGTGTAGCCCCAGGGTCCACTCCCCACACAGTCACATGTGGACGAGAGAGGAATTGAGCTGGAGACTATATAGAGCAGGACGCTGGCCAAGGACATCAGAGCACGGTCGTCTGAAACCCTACAGCTCTCATTCTACTGGTCCGCCACCATGTTGTTATAGCCACGAGGGTACAGCGTGTTGGCTTCCATCATGTATATCTTTCTTTTTTCTCACTTTGTTGCCCTCCCTCACTCTTTCTCTCTTTCTCTTTGTAGACCTCATGGGCAGTGGTCCATTTGTGAATGTAGCCATACACAGAAACGCTGTCAAGGATCTGTCATGGCCGAATACAGAGGACAGGCTCTTGTGCTGGTAACTCCATTTAACACGGATTGTTATCAAAGCTCTGGTTGTCATTAGAAGGGGATGCAGTCCTCTTTGCAGTCCTCTTTCTTCTGCTTTGCTCCTCAGTTTTCTTTGACCGCGAGGATTTTTTCTTTTTTCTTTTTTTGAAGGAAAATAAGACTTTGCACAAAGAAATCCTCCTTGGAGTTGAGGCATAGTTCACACAAACAACTTACAAAACAAGACAACAAAAGAATGGTTGTTTTAGCATAGCGTTTCTGCATGCTTCATATTACACAGAAATAGAAACCTTCGTTTGTATGCGCATTCAAAGCTATTGTGCATTCATGCAGCTCACTGTGTGCATGTTAAGGACATTAGTGGGCATGCATAGATATGTGACAACCTTATTCAGCAGAAGTAATGAAATCTACTGAAAAATATGCAAGCAATTGAGAAAACATTTTACATTGACTGACTGTGTGGTCTTCCAAGATGACATCCTTCAGCTGAAAGAACATTGACATTGAGTCCTTGTCATGTCACACTGGTACAACTGAAATAGGATGACTTGCCATCTCTAATGGGTGGGTGGTGCACGTTTTAAAAGCATTAGAGAGAGGAAGAAAAAAACAACTTGGCAAAATACAAGTAGCCTACATTCCTCTGTGGAAGAATTGCAAACATGATAACAGAGACAGAAACCAGTGGACGAGAATAGGTCTTTGTAGATGCAAGGCAGCTGGAATGAAATAGTGGTGTGTCTAATTTGTGATCAGCACACAGTGCCAGCAGGTGCCAATCATTCCTCTGAAGCCGCGGACCATGAACCGCATGGCATAGGAGCCGCCTGATAACAATTTTGATCGCGCCATAGCGCCCTGGTATGACTACGCGCCTGGCAGGGGACAAGCGTTGCCACGGCAACCCACACAAAATAGTGAAGTTTACTTTTGTCGACATACTGGAACTATTGATTTTTGACGTTCCTTGCTGAGGCGGGTGGTGTTATTGAGAGGCAGACGCATAATACTAACTTTGAAGCAGTCTTACACTAGTGGAACAAAGCCTTTAGCCCAATGGAAGCCAGTCACTGTTGGAGCGCCTGAGGATTTGAGAAGAGGGATAGGGCTGACATGTTGTATCATCTTAATCTTAATGGCTGAGACTGTTAAAGGCTGGGGCTGTTATAATCAGAATGTGGTTTTTACTCATACACTGTAAACCTTCCCGCCTGATATCACATTTCCAAGACAGTAAAGGTGCACAGGATTTATGGAAGTGATATATTTCGTAAACTACCATTGTTATCACCACATCCCATACCTCTACACCACAGCCCAGCTCCTGTGATTTATACTAGTGTGTGCATGAGTGTAAGTGTGTGTGTGGGGGGGTCTGCATGTGTGTGTGGGTGTGCATATGTTTGTGTGTCTGTGTTTGTGTGTGAGTGTGTGTGTGTGTTAGAGGGGGAGTGTGTTAGTGAGTCAGTGAGTGAGTGAGTGAGTGTGGGGAATGAGTGTATATCTGTGTGTGTTTGTGAGACTACATGGTAGAGAGAGGGAGAGAGAGAGAGAAACGAGACAAAGAGACACTATATAAATGTCTGATTTAAATAGCATGAAACAGGGCCATGGCTGTTTTTACCATTCCTCTCACATCCCCTTCCCTGGGCCCAGTCTTATGCAAATCAGCAACAGCGGTGACTAGCGACAGCATCACGCTTTCAGCCCCGGAATCTTCTCTCTGTTTATCTGTCATGCTCGTTTGGGTGAACACAGCATGGTCCAGTACGCGGCTTATTGGGGAAACATTTCTCTGGCAGGCCACAGCCCAGCACCGCACAGCGACGGCCTTGGCTAACAAACGCCGGAAAAAATGAAAGCGCCCGAGCCACATCCATTTGCTGCCTCTGATGCTCAGATAAGATGGAGAGAAATGAATTTTTCCCTGTTACGCAGCCACCAATGCCTGAGCTGAGGTGCAGGCACTTCAGCAGAGAACCTAGTCGTGCCACTGAGAATCCCCCCCAACCCCCTGCTCCATTTAAGACAGCGGTAACTACAAGGCCCAGCTAAACCAAATGAATGATTTTAACGGAGAGTTCCGGCGATTTTTCACGTAGATCTCTGAGATCAGAGATCTACCGGTATGTAAAAAATAGCCGGAAAATAGCCTCATAGTGTACGGGTACTGAGGTAGCAGGTTGTCTGAGATTTGAATGCATATTGTCGCTGTCATAGCTACTGTACAGTATGAAGGTAAAGTCAAAGCTAAGATCGTGCTCTGTCAGGTGATATGCATGTGATATCAGCGTGATTAGAACTTCGTGAGCAATCCAACAGAGAAGAATGGGTGTACATTTTGCATTTTTCGCCCATCGCAGATCATTTCTCAGGGGGGGCAGGGTTTATCCCCCTAGACACACCCCTGAGTCAAGGTTATTTTTTAGCAGATGTAAAAAGACATATAGCACACTGTGCCAATGTGTTATAAATGTGTCCAGACATACAATACAAGTTCTGCTTAAAGAGGTGGTTCAGGATTTTGGACATAAGACCTTATTTCCAAGTAAGCAAGTGTGATATTTATCAGTGGAGACCGTTTTCAGCACGTTTCATCCAGTCCTTCTAATTGCAGAGTTACTTGGGTGCTAGGCTAAGCTTAAGTCAGCGGTATGTGCTAGCCTGCCACTAAAGACAGTCTTACCCACTCCAAAGTACACCTGAGGCAAATTCCAGACAATCGATGTAAATGTCTGTGTTGATAGAATAGTGTAAGAAATACAACTACCCTTGCATCGGCGTTGCAATAGTTATACTTTGGTCCCTAAAGTTGTTAGTAGTCATTTTCGGACTGATATTACCAAGGAGGCGCTTTTACTGTTTGCAGTACTACTAACCGGAGCAAGCGCTGCTAAGAAACTAGTCCTTCAAAATGACGTTGAAATGCAAGGATAGAATAGCGTTAGAAATAACACTGTCAATACAGACATTTACATCGATAGTCTGGCGTTATAATTTATTTGCCTCGGGTGTACTTTGGAGTGGGTAAGACTGTCTTTGGTGGCAGGCTAGCACATACCGTTGAGGCTAGCACCGAACTCTGCAATAAGAAGGACTGGATGAAACGTGTTGAAAACGGTCTCCACTGATAAATATCACACTTGCTTACTTGGAAATGAGGTCCTATGTCCAAAATCCTGAACCACCCCTTCAAACAGAAACGGGAAGAGTTCTGCTTAAATTGGAACCCAGGTTCAAATTGGACTCACAGTTCTTTCCTGATCCCACTCTTTCTTACATTCTCTTCCTGTCACTCTTCAGGTAAAAGCCCCCAAAATATACTGAAACAAACAAGAATATTTGTATATAATAGTGGATAGTGTGGTCTTTTGAGATGCTCAGATTGCTTAAAAGCATCTGAGATCAGGGCCTCTCTTTTGCTCAGTCCAACATTTTTACAGTGCAGAACACAGGCGTGCCTCTGAATCAAAATTTCAAATGATCTGTAATTGAAACAGGCCTGCTGAGAATCAAAAGGGGGCCCATCCAGACTCCTTGTCGCCTGAAAATGAATTCTTGAGGCACGACGCGCCGGGAATCAAAAACATTTTTTAACGTGCCATCTTCTGTTTTATTCTCACTTTAACAACTGCCGGCGATGAAACAATCTTGTGTTTTGTGTTTTGTTGCTCTGCAGTTATTTTGTGGTACTCTGCTATTACACCTGCATAGCTGATACATCCTTGTCTCTCTCTCTCTCTGAGTGGATGCTGTCCGGTAGGAGCCAAATCAGTCAATGTCACAGCCAAGGTCTGGTTAGATCCACTGTTGTTCTGAGAAAGGTAAAAACAACCCCCGCCAACTCGCTGAGGATGTGGGGCCAAAGACTGTGGAACAAATATCTATCACTCTCAAACTAATACCGAGAAGCACACAGCCTCAAACAGAGACTGGTTTCAGTCAATAATGTTATTTATTATGACCGCCCGCTTAAGCTGCATGCGATAGGTTTAGTCAGATTTTTTTTTCTTTCGATGCCCAAATTTCCGTCAATGATTCCCGGGACACTGAAAGACCGGGGTACACCAAACTTGGTGGGCATGTAACCCCACATGGATAGCATGGAACCATCGTTTTTCGTTTTGATCTGTAGCCCCCCGGCTGGACTGGACCCCGAAGGAGGAGGGTAGGGCAGACACAGTTTTCTGTGAATATCTCGAAAACCGTAGGGTTTAGGAGGACCATTTTTTTTTTTTGTATGTTGATCTCAAGGGGCCATGTCAACCCATTCCATAACCACTCATTTCATGTATAGCGCCACCTAGTTAAACACAAAAAGTAAAAATGAGGTGTTGTAATTGAAGGTATCTGTGACCTAACATAGTCAAAACTGAACGAAATTGGAAGTGTAGGATCATTATGACACCCTCTGTATGCACGCCAAGTTTTGTGGAATTCCGTTCATGGGGGGCCACACAATAAATTAATTTATGTTACTATACACCAACTGGCCTGTAGGTGGCCGGAGACAGTTTTCTGTGAATATCTCGAGAACCGTAGGGCCTAGGAGGTCCACCTTTTTTATGTATGTTGGTCTTAAGGGGGCATGTCAACCCATCCCATTACCACTTATTTCATGTATAGCGCCACCTAGTTAAAAATTAAAAAGCAAAAAATTAGGTGTTTTCATCACAATATCTCTGGCTGACAAGGTCAAAACTGCACAAAATTAAAAGTGTAGGATCATTATAACACCCTCCGAATGCATGCCAAGTTTTGTGTACTTTTGTTCATGGGGGGCCTTACAATAAAATAATTTATGTGTACATTTAGTGACATACACCAACAAGGATTCCCGGGACACTGAAAGACCGGGGTACACAAAACTTGGTGGGCATGTACCCCCACATGGATAGCATGGAACCGTCATTTTTCGTTTTGATCTGTAGCCCCCCGGCTGGACTGGACCCCCCAAAAGGAGGGTAGGGCAGACACAGTTCTCTGTGAATATCTTGTAGGGCCTAGGATGACCATTTTTTTCCGTATGTTTGCCTCCAGGGGTCATGTTAACCCATTTCATGTGCACACATGTGCACAAACAGATACACACACACACACACATTCATTCACAGTAATCATACGTATGACACATACTCACACAGTAGACATATGTACGCTTGCATGCACAGGTACACACACAAGCACACACACACACACACACACACACACACACACACACACACACACTCACACACACACAACATAAACATAACACAAACAATCAAGAATTTCTCAGAATTATGAACAGGCAAGATGGAGGTGGGGTTGTATAAAATGAATTTTACATGTGAAATCTATGAACTAATCATGTGTTGGTACTTGTTGTCTAGCAGATGCCAGTGAGAATTGAGTGTGGATAATGCAATTTAGTGAGACAGTTAGAATCATATAGGCCTTTCAGCGTGATTTCTTTTTGTGGGAAAAATGTGCTGGACTGGGCGGCGGTCATATTTTGTACCGCTCTGAGGTACATCTAGTTTCAGATGTTTTCTCCTCAGGATGAAAAGAAGATTGAGTGGGAAAGGGGCAGAGGAATCATGTAATGATAATTAAATGATAAATAAATTAACTGGCAGAAAGCTTCAAGCTAACATACTTATGTTAAAAAGTGGTAGCATTCTTGTTTGACCCATACACTCGGGATAAAACACTCACACACTCCCATACGTGGGCAGCCGTGGCCAACTGGTTAGCGCTTCGGACTTGAAACCGGAGGGTTGCCGGTTCGAACCCCGACCAATAGGCGCGGCTGAAGTGCCCTTGAGCAAGGCACCTAACCCCTCAAAGCTCTCAGAGCGCCGCTGTTGTTGCAGGCAGCTCACTGTGCCTAGTGTGTGCGTCACGTCACTGTGTGTTTCACTAATTCACAGATTTGGATAAATGCAGAGACCAAATTTCCCTCACGGGATCAAAAGAGTATATATACTTATACATAATTACACACAGACATACACATAATCACACACTCAATTAAATGAACACAGACAATTGATTAACTTGAGCGTTTTGTAATTAAATCGATCAATAAGATGATAATTTAAGTGTGCAGTCATGGACATCACAGGCAGATAATCAAGTCTCAAGTTCGGCTGCCTGCCTCACATGGATATACACCCGATCAGCCAGAGCCAGTTGCAAGGAGGAGAGAGATAGGAAAGTCCAGATTGGGTTCTAAATGTAGAAAGTGCAGTATGTGCAGAAGGCTGCCGGTGCATGTATGAGTCTGGCCTGTTCCTGCCACGGCGGCTGCTGCCTCTGCTGCTCGTCCTTCCACTCTTGTACTCGGACAGGTCCAGAGAGAGAATGGATAATGAGCAGCCTCGGCCAGCTCCCTGGAGAGTTTCTATTACCAATGCTAAAGCTCATGCTCTCTCTCTCTGTTTCACTCTCTGTCAAACTCTTCCTGTCTAACTCTCTCTCTGTTTCACTCTCTTCTCTCTCTGTCAAACTCTTCCTCTCTAAGGGCCCTATCATGACAAGTCAAAAGCGCATTGTCACTCATCAAAAGCTAATTCAAATTTAGTAGGATGTCCAGTCCACATTGGGAGGGTTTTCGTTATCAAACATTGAGCGCAGGGCGCAACAAGGTGTTCCTAGTTTTTTTAATCAGTCATGGGTGTGTTTGGGGCGTATGACATCATTTAAACCAATGAGAACGACATCTGCTATTCCCTTTAACGGCGCAAAGCGCGATGTCAAATAAATGCATTGGTATTTTAACATTCAACGGCACATTTGAAGGAGGCTGCTTGCGAGACCGTATGGAATAGTCATTCCACTAAACTATGCTTTACTAAAACCTAGCATAGCCTTCACGCATTTGCACTCCTCTATTATTTGAACTCATTGGCAAAGTGAAACTAACTTCAGCATGGTGTCAGTCAACGACAAGACAGTTATATGCAGTTACTTTCACTATTGACTGACAATGGGTTACCATCGAAAACATGGAAAAAGCAACACTTACCCTAATATTGGTCAAATGACTGAATAACATATAGCTGCAAGCAGCAATGTGGGGGCCTAGCAGTGTGCTATAGCAGGAATGGTGCTGCCATGGCATGAGCAAGCACTCACAGCAAGTTTGATGGCAATTGGATAAAGAATCCAGAGAAACAAGCTCATTTACTTTGTTAGTGCCCCTAGAGGCCAAATTACACCAATGTCCTTAATTGTGCGTTCTCACAATCAGCTACCATGTCCCTCTACCAAGTTTGGACTTCATACACCAAAGTGTTGCTGAGATGTGAGCTCACTTTCTTTATTACAGCACCCCTAGTGGCCAAATGAGACCACTTTCCTTGCATGTCCTCACAATCAGCTAATATGTCCCTGTATCAAGTTTGGACTTCATACATTGAAATGTTGCTGAGATATGAGCCCACTTCCTGTATTACAGCGCCCCCTATAGAGGCCAAATGATGCCAATTTCCTAGTGCGTCCCCACAATCAGGTACCAAGTCTATATACCAAGTTTGGACTTTGTACATCAAAGTGTTTATGAGATAAGAGCTCACTTCCTGTATTGCAGCGCCCCCTATAGAGGCCAAATGATGCCAATTTCCTAGTGCATCCTCACAATCAGATACCAAGTCCCTGTACCAAGTTTGGACTTCATACATTAAAGCGTAGCCGAGATGTTAGCCCACTTCCTGTTAGGCGGCATCGTCGCCATGTGTGATTGGCTGTCACGGGCAAATAAACTTGAAATTAAAAAATCTGACAAGTATCGTTTGTGCGGCTTGGTTTGAAGATCATCTCCGCCAAGTTCTGTGAAAATGGGATGAAATTTGTAACCGCTGAAACTTTTAAGTAGAATTTGGACTAAATCCAATATGGCAGAGGTCCAATATGGTGGAAAGGGACGGATAGGGTCGATGAACTCGGGATGGTCCAAGGATTCAGAAGCTATTGTGAAAATCAGACAAAAGAGTCAAGGATCACGCGCATGAACGAATGTCCAGCATTGAACTGGTGGTGGCGCTAGAGTGTTCAATGTATATGCATACAAATTGCTGTGAGTGATTGGGACAGTGTCCTGACTAATGGTATCAAGTTTTGTTATGTTAACTCAAAGTGCCACAATCAGATACCAAGAGATGTTAGTCCACTTCCTGTTTGGGCTTCATGTTAGCCCACTTCCTGTTAGGCGGCATCGCCATATTTGATTGGCTGTCACGGGCAAACAAAAATGAAATTGAAAAATCTGACAAGTATCTTTTGTGCGCTCGGGCAGAAGATCTCCGCCAAGTTCCGTGAAAATCGGATGGCAGGTTTCGTACAACACAAGTGAACTTTATTTGAGTTTCAATTCATCTGTTCTTTTGTTCGTTACTTGTACAGTATGTGTGCTGCATCAAAGAGGAAACAAACAGAAAATGGAGTAATCAGTGAAATGGGGTAAATCAGTACAGATCCCAACTCACAAACAAACCAATTGACATTTGAACAATAAACTGAAATCATATGGCTATATAAGGTACAACTAAACAATACTTGACATCCCAAGTCAACCAGCATCATCTAATCATCTCTCACATGGGACTCCAACACACCAAACCAACAAACAAAGACCTTAACTTTACACATGATAGCAGAGCTACTCTACAAACTGATAAACATCACAAGAGTTATAGTGAGGGTCATTAAAGTGATGACTTACGTTAAGGGGTGTGACTTTCGAAACCGACGTCTCGAATCAGTGTCGAGGCTTCGAAGCACAAGTGTTTCGAAACACTGCTTCGAAACGTGGTTCAAAACAGCCATGTCATGTGACCACTGCTTCGAAACATCGTTCAAAATCCCCATGTCATGTGACCAAAGTTAAGTGAACCTTCGGTGCATTTCACCGGTGTCGGCAGGCATGCCCGCGCGTTCAATTAACAGTGTAGCTTTCTCTTAAGCGATAACCATGATGGTGTAGTGGTTAGTGAGGGTGTTTTTTGCACGGTAGCCCAGGCTGCTCAAATGTGGTTCGATCCCCGTTTGATTTGTAAGGTATTGTTTCAGATCGTATCTGTTTATGTTTTCTTACTTCACCATTAACCACACAGTTTCAACTAAACTCTCAGAATGGTCAAAAATCGAGAGTTTTTATAAGAAGAAAGTGATTTAGAGAACACATAGTGGCAGCAATAAGACTCCCTTTATTGTGACTTCATGTGGTCTCCCATCCAGTAATTAACCAAGGGCATGCTGCTTAGCTTTTGACAAAGACTGAAAACAGGTAACACAGCGAGCCACGAACTTTAAAGACTACATCTCTAATACGAAGCATTTGACAGATTTGTTTCACCCTAAACAGCTCTGAGGTGTCGGAATTGTTTCAAAGCTTTGTTTCAAAGCGGAACAATTCGGCACAATTGCTTCGAACGTTTCAGTGTTTCATAAAGCCTTGCTTTGCCCATCCCTAGTTAACTCAAAGACGCACACAAAGCAGGACACACTGCACACAATCCTGCAAGTTAGCACACTACAATAGAGTATTGTTAGAATACTGTTGGTGAAAAGACTCCCTAAGTTTATATATATAAACTTAGGGAGTCTTTTCACCAACAGTACACAATACTCTATTGTAGTGTGCTAACCTCCACAACCCAACAATATTCTAACAGTACTCTATTCTAGTCATTCAGGAGCTGTTCAATGATGTGAATCTTAAATGAGCAATAGCAGGATGTCTTATGCACCTAGATCATAATGCTTCAAGTGGGATTTGAACTTTCAACCTAAGGATCACCAGTACAAGGCATCATCCCATTGAGCCACAGACAATCCAAAACTTTAAACATTGTCTATGAGAATTTTGGTGAAGATTTGATTATTTTTGAAGAGTGAAATTTTTTAAGATGTTTGGCTTTTCCATGAAATTGTGGCAAAAGTAGGCTAAACATTTTTAGACCATAAGACCAGGGCCAAAAAGATGCATCTGAGTTTAGAGATTAATATTATGATTTATCCTGCAGAGGAATTGCTTATCTTGTGACAGTGCATCTTCAGCTGTGCTCCATTCGTGTCTCTCACCTCTCCCCTAATCACTTTTAACCGTCATTACCAATTTGCAAATGATGGTGAATAACTACTCATCATGAGATGTACAGTATTTCATAATATCTTTATTCTAATTATGGGGATGTGGGGGATATGTCCCCCGCAGTGCTGAAGAGACGGCCGTCGTCCCCCTCACTTTTGATAAGGAAAAAAAGCCTTATACTGTAGGTACGCCAAATAACCTATAGGGTTTGCGCTAACTATGTAAAACTCCCCATTAACAGCATCACATAACCACAGTGGCTGGGGTCTTTTGCAAAGCACAGCATTTTTATTTGAGGTAAGCTGGTAGGCTATTCGAGGCAGGCTTTTTTAATTTCTAACCTGCATTTAGACATGCGTTTCGTTTGGAGCGGCATACCGGTAGGCTATCAAAAGCATAACATTTTCGGTTTGGTTTGGGATTTAATTTACTTTTGGACTGTTGGATTATATTGCTAAATGTTGAGACTGATGGGCACTGAAATCTGGGAGATATTTGATGGTTCACTGTTATGTTTCATGCAGTTGAAAAAGTGTCGGGATTGTGACACTGAAGTGAAACAAGTGCTGCTGATTATTGTGAGACAAGGCAGCCATTCATTGAATAGGGGTTGTGCTGTAGCTTAATAGAAACCCTTTTGTGTAGCCAAGTAGCCTAAATTGAGTTATTGTTTAATTATGCATGATTTAGTACTTTTTATTAAATTCGTAGGCTGGAATGCCTTGAGTCGCACAACAATTGTGTTTAAATGTAGTAGGCTTCAGCCTGGCAATTAGCTCGAAAGGGGCGGCAAGAGAGTGAGCTTGAGAACGAAGACCCATGGTAGGAAAACGACTTTTCTTTGCCAACCGTAGGCTATTAATCCAACCAATAATATAATAAAATATTAAGAAGAGGTATTATTTCATTGACTTAAATCGAAACAATGTCTTCTAGTGCTGGTGGACTGATGGCAATTGTTGGTATAGGCAATTGTTACGCCGTCTTGTATATGGGAACCTGCCTTTATGTCCGGCTATAAATAGAATCAATCCCGGGCATAATTTGAGGATTTATGGTAGCCTATAGTCTCCTGCTCAACATGACATTAGCTGTTATGTTTATTGATAACAAACCCAACTAGCCTACTGATCAACTCGTTTTAACTACTAGCCTAACTATAAAATACAAGTCTATACCCAACGTTTTTGTTCTAAGACATTTATTTCAAACATAATTTCAAGACACAAATTGGATACGTCAGTTACCTTGGTGCATACATCCCAGGGAGCAGGCTACCACACCCCAGAGTGATGGGCCTATAGCGTTCTTACCGTTCAGTGTGGGGTACAAACAAGCTGAGAATTTAGCGGTGTCATGTCTGCTTGTCACAGACGTAAGGAGCTCTTTGAAGCTTGGGATAATGTGGTAGGCTACAGTTACTAGAGTAACAGTATTTTTTTATTTTATTTTATAAATGCTTTGTAGTACGGAGCCCGGGAGAGCTCACTTTAAGTGATATTTTTTCTGGTCGTGATAATTTGTGAGCACGTTTTCCTTTAATTAAGCCCTCGAATTAATAAAACGTGAGCACGTTTTCCTTTAATTAAGCCCTCGAATTAATAAAACGTGAGCACGTTTTCCTTTAATTAAGCCCTCGAATTAATAAAACGTGAGCACGTTTTCCTTTAATTAAGCCCTCGAATTAATAAAACGTGAGCACGTTTTCCTTTAATTAAGCCCTCGAATTAATAAAACGTGAGCACGTTTTCCTTTAATTAAGCCCTCGAATTAATAAAACGTGAGCACGTTTTCCTTTAATTAAGCCCTCGAATTAATAAAACGTGAGCACGTTTTCCTTTAATTAAGCCCTCGAATTAATAAAACGTGAGCACGTTTTCCTTTAATTAAGCCCTCGAATTAATAAAACGTGAGCACGTTTTCCTTTAATTAAGCCCTCGAATTAATAAAACGTGAGCACGTTTTCCTTTAATTGAGCCCTCGAATTAATAAAACGTGAGCACGTTTTCCTTTAATTAAGCCCTCGAATTAATAAAACGTGAGCACGTTTTCCTTTAATTAAGAATTAATAAAACGTGAGCACGTTTTCCTTTAATTGAGCCCTCGAATTAATACAACGTGACCCCGTTGTAGGCCTAAATTGAGCTCTCGAAATATGTATTTCGTGCTCACATTTAGTAATTCCCGACATTTTCTCACCGCTCGCTGTGCTGTGGTGGCAACTTCGTGTTACCTTGACATGGACTAGGCCTACAGCTGTCTGTAACAGTTCATATTGGTAAGCAGCTAATTAAAGACTTTAGGTGGTCATGTTTTATAGCGGACTTCTACTCTTTGTAGCAGGGGCACTGTGGTGTCAACCGCCAGCTATGGAGACCCATAATGGGGAAATTCTACTACAAAGGCTACTCTTGGGCTCTGTTGTAGCCTAATGACCGGTTTCCACTATCTCCTGGATTGTTGACTTAACTGTGAGGTCTAGAAGTCAATCGAAGCACATCACAGCGACAAGCTCCCAAACAATTACAACACGTAGACCTACTGTTGGTACAAATAGGCTACTGGTAGTATCGCCCTAATACCCATCAATACAATAAGGTTCCCTCTAGCGCCCGATGGGCCTCACCATATAACCCACGCGCACACCAATGATGCACACAACGAGGTAAGCTTTGATACGGACTATGAAACAGTGTCGTTCACGATGCTCAGCTTCTCAGGCTATGTAGCCCAGCTCACACCGTTCGCGATAAACACCACAGCTCTGCATACACTTGGACCTCAACAAACACTCAAAACCCGCCAAACATTCAGCTGGACGATGTTGGCAAGGGGCCTGTACAAACACACACAATCATCTGCTCTCCCACCTACAGCCTACCTAACGGGGCTATAACCAGGTGCACTGCAATCAATGAGATTCCCTCTACGTCACTACAAGCGACACACCTCGGACGTCATTCCCGGGGATACCCCTTGACACCACACTATGTTTTTGTGCACACAATTTAATTTCTTCGAGCCCACGTTTTAATTATTCGTGGGTGCGTTTTTAGTAGATCGAGATCTCGGTATACTATAACGTGCTCATGTTTACATGTGTCAAGACAATATTGAGTGCAATATTTTTACAAATTGTGGCCACGTTTAAGTAGATCGTGCACACAATGTTCTATAATGTTCACAAATTGTGCTCTCGTTTTAATAAATCGTGCCCTCGTTTTAGTAAATCGTGCACTTCTTCGTTTTTAGTAAATAGTGCACTCGTTTAATAAATTGTGCCCTCGTTTTACTATGTTTAAAATGAGAGCTCAATTTAGTAAAATGAGCTCACACTATAGTAAAAGGAGAGCACAATATAGTAAAATATTGCACACGATTTAGTAAACCGAAAGCACAATTTAGTAAAACGAAATGTACGATTTAGTAAAACAAGTGCACAATATAGTTAAACGAGGGCACAATTTAGTTAAACAAGAGCACAATTTAGTAAAACGAGCGCACAATGTAGTAAAACGAGCGCACATTCTCTCAACATGCAAAACCTTTTGCAATGACCCCTCTAGGGCTCCGTAGTTTTGTTTAAATGCTGTTGGAACAAATAGTAGTAGGCTAGTCAACTTTCTGTTGCAATTTTCTGTGTGTTCTGGACAGGTAAGTTGTTAAGCCAACATGTTCTAACGTTGCATAAATATTAACTGCAAACACAAAGTGGAGAGTTGATTTGGTTTATACCAGATAATTTAGATATAGGCCTAACTAGGCTATTTGATCATGTAGTCTATGTTTAGATCATAGGCATGATGATCCATTCATGGCTTCATAAAATATCAACATCCCATGTTGCTTTTAGAGTATTCTACCATTGGCCCAAATAATAAATGAAAATAAATCTAAAATAAATAAATAAAAGTAGAATTGCACGTAGCAAGAAGCTGGTCTGAGGGCAGATCTGGCGTTGTGCTCATCTCACAGTTTTGACCATTTTTATCAAAAAATATTTTGAAAACAATCAATGGTATTATCTTAATTTTCTGGCAAGTTTATGGTCGAAAGTGGGCCAGAGGTGGCGATCCGATGTGTGGAAATCTGATCTCACTATGGGTTTGTGTTCACAATTTGGTCCCCCTCACTTTCAAAATATCTCCTGTGCCCCTGGCCTTAACTCTCTCTCTGCTTTACTCTCTTTACTCTCTGTCAAACTCTTCCTCTCTAACTCTCTCTCTGTTTCACTCTCTTCTCTCTCTGTCAAACTCTTCTAACTCTCTTCCCCCTCTTCTTCTCTTTAGATTTTTTCTCTCCTCCCCATCTTCCCTCCATCTTCTCTATTGCCCTGTCTTACTCCCCCCGCTCATTTCTCTATTGCCCTGTCTTATCCCCTTCTCATTTCTCTATTGCCCTGTCTTACTCCCCCCTCTCATTTCTCTATTGCCCTGTCTTATCCCCTTCTCATTTCTCTATTGCCCTGTCTTACTCCCCCCCCTCATTTCTCTATTGCCCTGTCTTACTCCCCCCTCTCATTTCTCTATTGCCCTGTCTTACCCCCCCTCTCATTTCTCTTCTTCCTCACACCAAGTAAAGAAGGTAGACACTCTTTGATTAAACTCTCCCATATGCATCTTTAACTACTTCTTTCCCTCTCTCTGTTTTTTCATGTCTCCTCTTTGTCTTTTTCCAACAGCTCCCACTCTTTCATTCTTTCTCAGTTCTTATCTTCTACTCTCTCTCTCACTGTTTCTGTTACTAGATGTGCCTCTCACCCCCTCCAGCTCCCTTACCACCACCCCCCCCCTCCCCCTCTCTCTCTCTCCCTCTCTCCCTCTCTCTCTCCCTCTCTCACCACAGGGAAATTTGTCGGAGCTGCAGACAGCTCGTCACATTGCTGGCACGGTTGTACGCTGCTGAAAGCAATGCCATTGTAAAAAGCAGTGCCTCCCGTTCGCTATACCCAACAAGCCAGAAGGCATGGCCAGGCTAGCTGGCATCTGCGTGGAGCTTTGCGAAGTCAGACATACTGCCAAATTAATGCTAAATTGCTGCCTTCTCTTGTTTGTTTGAATGAATGAAACACTCTGTCAGTGTTGTTGCTGGGTCTTGGATGAAATGTGAACTGTCTCCTGTAATAGAAGGATAAATACAAAATATTACATGGCGGTAAATGGGAAAGGTGGCATTTGGTCAATGGTGATACTAAACAAAATGAAGTCCTATAGTCCACTGAATTTACAGTAATTGACTCACCCCTAAATGCTCACCCCAAGCACCCCAAGCTCTTGCTATAGGCTTGCTTCCTTCCTGTTTTCTCCAAGGACTGTATAGCTTGTGGTGTAAAAACAAATGGTAATGTTTTATTTACTTGCTAAGGCTGGCTACTACACACAAACACACACACACACACACACACACACACACACACACACACACACACACACACACACACACACACACACACACACACACACACACACACACACACACACACACACTTTTCTCTTCCTCTATATCCCATGGGCTGTACCGGCCCTGTGCATTTCTGCACCATCAGCAACATGCTGCATTCTGCCTCGGTCATTGAAGGAAACAGGAGGGTCATGTAGAGGATACGTTACCTGTGTTATCACTGTCATTATCAAATGGCACCAACCCGCTTGCTGTTGACCCTTGCGCCTTTCACTTCCTGCCATCTGATTAGCTATAATGCTATTCAGATTCCTGGATCAATCCTCCTTGACATCCTTGCCACTCCTTATTTGAATGTTACGTAACCTTTTTTTTTTTCTGTTGACTAATTATTATTTTGTCCTTAGACGAACTCCCGGATAACAGGCAGCCAAGTTTGTCTGACGATCAATGGAACTTCAATTGGCTATTTGTTACCTAAGCAAACTCTCCCTGCCTGCTTTAATGGGTTGGTTTTAATGGCATTTCTAGTGTCCTCTCTTGCAAGGGTACAGCCATTTTTGTGTTCACATTGCACATAGTAATCATTACTAAATGAATAATTTATCTACACAAATATTTCCTTTTTAATATGCAGGATGCTCTTATGAGAATGCATTTTGGCCAGTGACAGATGGTAATTGAGTTTTAAAAGAAAGCAAGAGCATGAAGAAAATGAATTAACCCAACTCTTTTTTTCTGTCACTTGTTTGTCCTGATACACTCCCAGAGGAAGCAATCTGCCTCTCTCTTCCTCTCTCTCTCTCTCTCTCCGTCTCCCTCACTCTCACTCTTTCTCCTTCACTGATTTACTTCCCTCTTTTTCTCTCTCTTTCACCTCCTCTCCTCTTACCACCCATTATCCCTGCTCTCTCTATCTGTCTCCCTCATTAGGCCAATGCATCATCTGTCCTTGCTGGTGTGTGTAGCCATCAGGGCCCTTGCGTTCTTCCTGCTCCTACCTGTGTAGAGCGCGCCTGCTCAGCTAGTGATCTTAATCAATGGTGAGCCACATGGTGAAATAGCGCATGAGAATGGGGCCATCGCTCTCGTCAATATTTCATGGATCACCATCTCCTGCTGAGGCAGGAACGCATGCTGTGCTGTCTGGTAGACAGATGTTTGTATGGAGAGGTAGAGTCACATCACAGCCTGCGTCATTTACTGCCATAGTATTTAGATAATGATATTTCCAGGACATAGGAATGCTTACACACAGTGATTCATTTGAATATACAGTTAGGTCCAGGAGTACTTGGACACGGACACAATTTTGTATTTTTGACTCTGTATACCACCAGAACTGAAAAAAAATATGCGCTTGAAGTGCAGACTTTCAGTTTTAAGTCAACAAAAAATATTTACCATTTAGGAATTACAATTATATCAGAATTCATCCTGATACTATTACCAATTGCATCATCAATACATTCCAATGACCCTGTTCCACTGGCAGCAAAACATGCCCATAACTCCCTCCACCATGTTTGACAGCTGATGTGGTATGCTTTGGATCGTGAGCTGATCCTTTCTTTCTCCATACATCACAATGTAATATTTTTTTCATTCTCTTGAATTAAAGCAGAGTCTACTTCTAACACATAAGCTTAGTTTCGTTTCAGAAATGTTTAATTATTATGCAACCATCCAAATACCGTATTATGCAACCGTCCAAATACTTAAGGACCTATAGATGTTCTCACACATTTATTATCACACAAATAGCTAATTGGGTTTATAAAGACAAGGTAATAAAATATACTCTTACGCACAAAGGACAGGAAAAGCCCTCAGTCAGTTCCTTTGAAGATAAATATGTAGCCATTCATGGTAAATAAATGTTGGTAAATGTTGCTATGTTATACCTTCTTGAGTATGGCTGTACTAGTGCAATTTGGTTACTTCCATTGTCTCTTGTTGTTCGTCCATCTTAGATTCGACACCCCAGCCTTATGGTGGCGGTACGGTTTAAAATCCCTCTGTCTCTCAAATCCTGAGGGACATCACAGGAAGATGAACGTACTTGATCTCCCCCTAGCTGCGTGCTGCTCAACCACAGGCTTTCACATACACACCGTGCACATGTGTGTGTGGTTAACCATGAGTGTTTATTGAAGTGGTCATTGAACATCTGCGGCATGTTGTGTGTGTGCCTTTTGTTTTAATTTATTTATGGTACAGTAAAGTGATTAGTTGTTCATGGTGGGATCCTGTAGGAAAAGCTGCCATCTGTTTCATGGGAGTACATCAAAGGGAATGAATCCATTCCTGTGGTGGACTCCTGTGTCTGCGTCTCAGCCTCTAGGCTCAACAGACATGATTTATGCTATCCTGCTGCTCCTGGGTACCATAGGAACACACACACACACACACACACACACACACAGACACAGTCTCCATCCCCCAGACCCAGCATCTTCCTAAGAGAGACAGACAATTAGCATAAAAAGGTAGGTAGAGGCACTCACAATGTTAGCTTAATTGCTCAGTGCTTACCTGAGAGCAAAATGAAAGTTAAGCAAGTGATGAGTTCACCAGTGCGACAGGAGGGTATTACTGATGTGTACTTATATGTGACTTTGGGTGGGTTCACTTTACACAGGGGCAGTTGGGGCTGAGATCAGTACAGAGAGGATTAGTGTTTTGTCGTACAGCTGACTGCTCCCCCTGCTGTGTGGGGCATGTGGAGAGCACAGTATGGATGGGGTATCTCTAAATCCACAACTGTTGTTATTTTCAGCATGACTGGTAGTCGTATGTGGCTTTGCTTGTGGGTGTGTTCAGAATCAGATGAAGAACATTCCAGTTCTGTAAATCATTCTCTCTCTCTCTCTCTCTCTCTCTCTCTCTCTCTCTCTCTCTCTCTCTATAGACCCTTTCAACAATAAAAACAAAAACAATGCTTGAACGTTCTATTTGGGCCCCAATCTACTTCCTCTGCATTAAGATAACATATGGAATGTTAAAAAGGAAGTCTTGTGGGGCCAACTATGATGCTGATAATGGAACTCTCTTGAAAGGGTCTATAGATCAGTAGCACAAATAAGATTGTTTTCTCCATGGTTCTGCTTCCTGGTCCTAATTGGCTAAAAACAGCATTCTCATGAACCCATACTCAGTAAGGTTACTGTAAATGTGCTTTAGATAGCCTACACAACAGGGGTCTGCCAAATGAAAGCCTGCCTTGATTTGTAGGCCTATGTCGTTGTCCACAAAATTAGAAAACTGGAAGGACCAGCAATGGACATCCCTTTACTACCATTCAGTTGGCCAGCCCTCAAGGGAATCAAAAAGACCTCCCCCATTCAAGGCATGGCCAATGGAAAGAGTGCTGACTGCAGCAGTATCCAGTATCAGCTTCAGTTAAGTTAAACTTCACATCAAGAGACTGATGTGAGCGCAAAAGAACCTCATTCCATGCCACGTACAGATCCAATTACATTTACTAAGGCCTGTCCACATGAGTGCATTTTGTGTCCGAATAGGGATCTGCAGATATTAACCAATTAATCTGACAGAACAGCTGACAACACGTTTGGGATTTCTGGGGTCAATCAAATTCTTTTTTAAAATCGACTGCTGAAAATATCCAGCAGGAGAAGTGACGTTGTCCGCTCTCATTAATTGGGTTTTTTGACAGCCTCGAAAAAAATATGTGTTTGTGTGTGTTTTGTGTGTGTGTGTGTGTGTGTGTGTGTGTGTTTTGTGTGTGACTATTCAGGGCAAACAGATGAGCGCTCTTTCATAGAGGATATAATGGACGATTCAGTGTCAGTCTTCATTTGTATTTGCAGACCCCTGTCATGAACCCGCTTACCCTTTGGAATATAGAATGCCAGACCCAGGAACTTTGCTAGGAATCTGACACCCTCTGAATACAAATGACATAATTGGGCCCCCCTTCTTTTGGGCATTTTTGTGGGGTCTCTCTACCTGATGGGCATGAAACTGGTCAGCACAGTTCACCGTAGTGGTACCTTGCAGACAAGTGCAAATCTAGACAGATGCTAATACTGCAGACTAGCAGACCAACGAGGGTAAAGCAAACCCTCTCTGGGTACTAGTTTGAACATGTTGTGACAGAAGTAATGTACAGTGTCTTGGTACTTCACAGCCTTGAAGAGGCATCCACAGCTCATCACAGACACTTTGGTGCCCTCTGCTGTTATAGTAGCATACTCTACCTTGGCTTCCCTTGTAGGTCAAGAAGACTGAAGACAGCTCAATGGATTAAGTTGCCCATGAAATACTGACCAAATGCCTAATAATGTCTGCTTGCAATGACACACGTCTGTATTTATTCATGTGTTTCTTTGTTCTCAATTCAATAAGCTTTTTATGTCAAATGTGCTGTAAGTTAACGTCACTGAATCTATTATTCCATGGCCCTTGGAAATGTTAAACATTTTGAATGCCAAGATAATCTAGATTTTGTTTGGTGTGAAACTACATTGATTAGCCTAAAAAAATAAATAAATAAAAATCTGTGTAAATATTATTTTAAAGAAAGTGCTAGATAATTTCACAGTTAAGCTATAGGCAACATCATGAACTATCATGAATATCTGTGAATGAGTTATGAATAAGTAAAACCAGCACACATATTCCATAAACGTCTGAGCATCTGTATCAGAATGGAGAGAATCATGAGAATCAAAATACAATCTGATTAGCTAAGGATGTGCATGATGAAATTGATGAGAAATTGTCAGCTGATCATGTCTCCAGTGACTCAAAAAAGCATGTGCGTGACCTAACACCCCTAACCTCTAGGGGCGCTGTGAAATTTCCTTCAAAGGTTCATACAGGTCACTCAATACAGGAAACACGACAGTTGTTGTTCAGGAAGTGAACCGTGGTGTCGGCCAAGCAACGATGGCTAACGTCTCGGCAAAGCAGCCCAACAAATCTGGTTCTAAATTGGCGACTGGGGCTCCAGGTGGACCTGGAGCGGCCAACAACAATGCTCCAGTCCTTCCACTGGCGTCCCCCTTGATGGGGGGGCTAAACAAAAAGAAAAAGCCCTTCTTGGGCATGCCTGCACCCTTGGGTTACGTACCTGGTTTGGGAAGAGGGTAAGAAGCTAATGGGCAGCATGCTGACCAATAACAATCAACCACCGTTGTTTTGAATGCTATGTCCTGCCATCAATATCTAATCGTCATTTGGTCGTTCAACCTGGATATCATCATTGCATATCGATTCATATTTCTATGCATTTGTTGACAGATTAAGGTCAGCAGCTATAGCTAACTGTATAGCTTACAAAGGCTAAAGGTAGCAGCTGAATGATCTTGTTGACGTTGTTCTGCGCATGTACATACTATTAGATTAAATGCAGAACACTGTTGGCTTATGATATCTATTACAAAACGTGGAAGAATAGGATAAACTACTGCAATAAGTAAGTAGATGGCAAGCTAATAGTGTTTTGTAATGTATGCTTTGATTCAATGAAGTTTAACTCAAAACTGACCTGCTGCACGTCTCTCTGTCCTCAGAGCCACTGGTTTTACAACACGTTCCGATATCGGTCCAGCTCGTGATGCCAACGACCCCGTGGACGACCGTCATGCTCCCCCAGGGAAAAGAACCGTGGGGGATCAGATGAAGAAGAATCAAGATGATGATGACGAAGATCTGAACGATACCAACTACGATGAGGTGTGTGTAGTGTGTCTCACAATTTTAGTTCAATGATAAATCCATCTAGTACTCGGTGAAAGTCGTTGGGAGATATGTTATCAACACTAATAGTTGCACTGGTGTATGTACATGTTTTTACTTTTTAGATTAGATTAGATTCAAATGTATTGTCATTGTTCAGAGTAGAATTACAGAGACAACAAAATGCACTTTGCGGCTAACCAGAAGTGTAAAAAAGCAGAATGTGTGTGTGTGTGTGTGTGTTGGGGGTGGTTGGGTCACGGGGATGCAGAGCTAGAGTTCAGTAGGGTGACAGCCGCAGGGAAGAAGCTTCCTTTGAACCTGCTGGTTTGGGTGTGGAGAGACCTGTAACGCCTCCCGGAGGGGAGTGGGGTGAACAGTCTGTGGTTGGGGTGAGAACAGTCTTTGATGATGCTGCGCGCCTTACGCAAGCATCGCTTGCGCTGGATGGCCTCGATGGAGGGGAGCGAGGAACCGGTGATGCGTTGGACAGTTCTTTGCAACTTCAGAACTAGAGGAAATGACTTAATGTGAATATATAGGACATTAGACAAGCCAGCTGCTATGAGCTTGGGCTTTTCCAATAGTATTAGTACTGTGGGGGAAGCTACTGATGCATAGGCAGGTAGAATATGTGGAGGACCCACACTGAAACAGGCAGGCCGGCTGGCAGATCTGTTTTGTTTCATGGATCAGTAGAGCTTCAGATTGATTGATTGATTAACTAAACTTAAACTAATCAAAACTGTTTGTTTTACAGTTCAATGGCTATGCAGGAAGCTTGTTTTCCAGCGGTCCCTATGAGAAAGATGATGAAGAGGCTGATGCCATCTATGCAGCCCTGGATAAGAGGATGGACGAGAGGCGCAAGGAGAGAAGGTGGGGCATCTTTCCCTCTATAGAAGTGTCTGGAAATCCAGAACTGTCTGTTTCCACCCATCTGCCCTCTTGATAACTCAAACCTAATCTTCACTACAGGGAACTGAGGGAGAAGGAGGAGATTGAAAAATACCGTATGGAGAGGCCAAAAATCCAACAGCAGTTTTCAGATCTTAAGGTTTGTATCAGAGTTTGTGAATTAAACAGTATCTCAGACACTACTGTACTCACCCTCTTCTCAGTCGAAAATGTTGGTCTGGCTACTTGTATTGCAAGTTACTGTTCTGACATGTCCTGCTAGCTGCTTTCATACATGATCTCCGGTGATGTCCGAGCAATTAGGTCTCAAACAGAGTTGACATTGCACGGTTGTTGTTCATAGCTGCAGTAAACGAGGAGCCAGGGTTGACGCACAATATATATTTGTGGTATGACACACAATACAGGCTATTAATCAATAATGATGATTAGTAGTGCTAGTCTATCATGAATGAGAATTAATCGAGGACCTTCATTATGAATAAGTCGTAAAAGTATTGGCTACAGTTAAGCCAAGGGAGCACCACCAGTTTTGCACGGAACGTCGGATTCATTAGCCCGACATATACGGCTATCTGGTTGACAATGGGATGGGAAGCTTTCTGACCCTGACATGCGCACACCTTTTCTGACGTGGACCGTGAAGGTGTTTACAGATGAGTACAGATGCATGTACACCATACTCTGCTAGTCACATGTGTTTTAGTAAAGCAAGGTTTAGTGGAATCCTGGTGTTGCATACACAGCAAGCAGATTCCTTCAGATGCACTGACTCGGTTAAAATACCGACGTGCTGTTTGATGTTGCCGCTTACTCTTAAAGGAATGACTGATGTCCCTCTCATTGGTTTAAAGGATGTTACACTCAAAACACTCCAATGATTAAGAAACAACACTTGCAACACTTGCAATGTGCCTGGCGTCTGGCAAACTTATTACCCTATCAAGATAGCGATTTTGGACTGGCCACACCTTAAACGTATATAAACCACCAATTTCAGATAGCTAAAATGGAGCCCTTTGTGTTCAGATATGCACACTGTTACCTGGACATTCAAGAACACAGTGCTTAAAGCATCACAGTGTTTAGCACAGTTTTAATGGTGATCAATTCTAGTTGATTTGACATTGATGATTGAAAGTTTCTAATTTCTCTGGTATGTATTACAATCAAAGCAATTAGTCCACGCAATGACTACTTGTTTTGTTTGTGTGTTTCTTTTCTCTCATTTTTTGTAGAGGAAACTGGCCGAAGTGTCAGAGGAAGAGTGGCTCAGCATCCCTGAGGTGGGAGACGCCAGGAACAAGCGCCAGAGGAACCCGCGCTACGAGAAGCTCACGCCCGTCCCCGACAGCTTCTTTTCCAAACACCTGCAGGGGGGAGAGAATCACACCAGCGTGGATCCACTGCAAGCGGTAGGACACACACACACACACACACACACACACACACACACACACACACACACACACACACACACACACACACACACACAGTGAATTTTGCATTCAGACACACACACTAACACCCATACAGAAAGAGAATGAAGAGACCAGTTTCCTAATGTTGAAAAGAGCAGCTTAGAACTCTTGTACTAAAACTTAAGACTGTTACTCTCTTTGTGTATTTCTGGGGATTGTGCATCACTTGGGATGAAGCATCTGTCAAATTAATAAATGTGCAGGTAGATTTCTGTTAACACGTTGTGATTCTGATGATATCCAGTCAGCTTGTCTTCAAGTTTTTTTTAAAAATATATTTGAGCTGAAACCCAAAGTAGGTAAGGTAACTTTAGAATTCTTAGAAGCACATGTATTAGCAATTCAGTTTGATGTGTACAAGGCTGAACAGGCTTTTTTCAGAGAAGTTGTGTTTCTGTCAAAAATAAGTCATGAATTCTATGAATGTTGTTGATTTCATTTCTCACCTATGCTGTTATGTGTGAATTAAAATTAGCAATTTGGAGGCCTGAACACACCCTTCCCTGGCGGCTTGAACTCCCCGTACCCAGGGGGTATGACCCCAGGCCTAATGACGCCGGGCACTGGAGACCTGGACATGAGGAAGATCGGACAGGCCAGGAACACCCTGATGGACATGAGGCTCAGTCAGGTGATGCTCACCATATGCAATTTGTTTCACTGTGTTGATTCAACAACTCACTAATTGTTTTTGTATTGTGTGTGTTATTATTGATGTCATGTAAGACAGGGGTTCTTAACCTTTTTGACCTTGAGGCCCAATTTTTATAGTACAAAGTGGCCCGGGGCCCATTAAGTATTAACACTGTGTAGGCTTCATTCACCTCACTCTCAGTTTGATTTGGATTCAATAATAAACCAAATCCACTTACTGCTTAACAAGCAAAAACCTTGTCAAATAAAATGACATGATAAAATGGTATCATCACAAAGACTTGTATTAAACATGTGTGTAAACGTGCACACATACTGTATCAAGACACCAAAACAGGCTGATAACTCCTGGGCCAAATCAAGCTGTGACAAGAAAAACAATTCAAGGATCAAGTCAGGCTTTTTAATAATAATGAAATGGGACCAATATTAGGATTTTACTTTAAATTAATAAAAACAACTGAGTGATTCATTACCGCCACCACGTGGTCGAGAGCTGCACGCAGTCCCACGGCCCTTGCGGCCCACAGGTGCAAAACTGAACGTTTTTTGCAGCCCTCTCGGGGGCGCTGGCGGCCCAAGTTTTGGCCCTATGGTTAAGAATCACTGATGTAAGATATGTATGCTGTACAAAACGGATAGCTACATGACAAATATATTGTTTTTCCAAATTGCGGAGCCCACTGTAAGGATGAGTAATAATTTGACTGATGGCATTTCACTGCGCTAGGCCACAGATTTGCCTGCAAACAATTTATTAGGCTGTCTGCCAGTGTCGACTCATAAGGGAAGCCAAGGTCAACACTTTTATATTATTTAAAAGATAATAATGACACAGTAATTTTGTTTTAAAGTATTCATTTCTTAAGAAATACTACACATTTGATGCTGTTTATCTCATTTGTAAATGGTGCACTGTCACTTTAAGCCCATTGTGTGCCACTGTCCACACGTTCTCATAATGATCTTTTTTTTACCAGCTCCATTTCTATGGCTAGTCGACAAACTCAAACATTGTTTGTGCCACATGTATAGCACAATATTAACAATGATAAGCATGATATTAAGTTGGCACAAACAGCTTTCATTCCTTTGGAAATAGATGCATGGATGACATGATGCTTGCTTGACATTTTCTGTTTGCAATTAAATGTGAATTATGAGCCTGGTAGCCAGTAGCCACCTAGCTAGCTGAGTGGAATGCGTTTCAATCGGCATATCAATGTGCTTCATGTAAACAAATTATTGAATAGGCCTACTTCAAGACTCACCATTTCCATTACACAAAGGCAAAGACAACTCTTCATATTCTTGTCCACTTTCCAAATCACAGTGAGTGCAGCCTATGTCATAGTGACCTGGATCTCATAGTTTATAACAGTAGTGAGAACCGGATAAATCCACAATTTCCCCTAATCTCGTATTTGTTGCCTTCATGATTTCCTTTTATACGTTTCTTATATTTAAAAGAAAATATCAATCATCATCAACAATGACAAGCCAGCTGGAACCTGCCACTCGTTTTCTTAGATGGGGTTCTCAATTAAATGCAGTAGGCTAGCATATAGTTCAAGTTGGATCTTAATGGAGAGGACTCCAAAAGTATCTTTATGTAACATGCCGTTGGTGCATTTTGACATTGTTCTCTAACAAGAGTGCAAATCAGTTTGCAGTAAAGCTACTAGTTATTGGCTAAATGTTGGTCGTTTCTCTGTCTCTTGGTGCCCTTCACACAGTGCGTAACGCATGTGGGGGTAGCGGCAGCACTGAACTGTGCTCTGGACTGGCCGCTTGTCTCCGCTATTTTTTTTATTTTTTTTTAGTCACGGAGGGAAAGCATCTCTGGGGTGACTGGTCCACGATCAGGAAATTTAGTTTTTGACTCGAGACATGTCAAGTCGTCACAAGTCAAAGAGGCAAAGTCCGAGTCAAGTCTCGAGTGAATAGTATTCAAGTCCAAGTCGAGTCACAAGTCATGCCGAATTTTATCAAGTCAAGTCTGAAGTCATTAAAATCATGACTCGAGTCCAAGTCATGTGACTCGAGTCCACATGTCTGGTATAACAGAGTTTCAGACTTGAAAGGGTTTTCAGACCCTTTCAAGTTTTCTACATTTTGTTATGTTTCACTTATCTTTAAATGCATTCAATTAATTTTGTTTTCTTATCAATCTACACACAATACTCCCATACTCGACAAAAAAAGCAGGTGTTTAGAATGTTTTGTAAATGTATAAAAAATGTAAAGGCTGAAATATACCATTTACATAAGTATTCAGACCCTTTATTATGATGAGAGAAGTGTATAGAAGGACAACTCAGTGCAGCTGATGCACTCCACCAATCAAGCCTTTATGGTAGAGTGGCCAGTCGGAAGCCATTTTTTTGCCAGAAGCCAAAAAGCACTTGAATGACTCTCAGACTATGAGAAGTAAAATCCTCTGATCTGAAGAGACGAAGATTGAACTATTTAGCCACAATTCCCAACAGCATGTGTGGAAGAAACCAGGCGCTGAGCTGCACTGATGGTCTCTCTCTCTCTCTCTCTCTCTCTTCTCAATTCAATTCAATTCAAGGTAGCTTTATTGGCATGACAAATATTTATTTGCATTGCCAAAGCAGGACATCAAACAATACAATACAGAACATACGATAGATAAGACATTTATACATATAAACGTGTGTGTGTGTGTGTCTTCTCTCTCTCTCTCTCTCTTTTCTCTCTCTTTCTCTCTCTCTCTCTCTCTCTCTCTCTCTCTCTCTCTCTCTCTCTCTCTCTCTCTCTCTCTCTCTTCTCTCTCTTTCTCTTTTTGCCCATAGGTGTCTGATTCAGTCACTGGACAGACAGTGGTGGACCCTAAAGGCTACCTAACTGATCTCAACTCGATGATCCCAACCCATGGTGGAGACATTAGGTAAGCTGCAACACTCACCGTCTGTGTACAGGATAAGTTTGACTGTGCTTCAAGAAGCATTCACATCAAAGGTGTTTGCAAAGTGCAGAATGCAGGGTGTTCTCGGTGGAATGCTACTCCCTACACACTTAGTATCCCACCCGCACAATGTGAACAGAACAGGGAAAAACAAAACATCATTGCTTTGTTTCTTAATACAGACGTGCATGAGGAGACATTCCTTGTCAGTAAAGTTGCAACAACAATGAACTTCCTTTAATTCAGCTTATTATTATGACCGCCGCGCAGTGAAGCGGCGGTCATATAGGTTTAGTCAGATTTTTATTTTTTTATTTTTATTTTTATTTTTCGCATGCCCAAATTTCCGTCAATGATTCCCGGGACACTGAAAGACCGGGGTACACGGTACACGCCACGTTTTGTGGAATTCCGTTCATGGGGGGCCACACAATAAATTAATTTATGTTACTATACACCAACTGGCCTGTAGGTGGCCTGTGAATATCTTGAGAACCGTAGGGCCTAGGAGGTCCACCTTTTTTTTGTATGTTGGTCTTAAGGGGGCATGTCAACCCATCCCATTACCACTTATTTCATGTATAGCGCCACCTAGTTAAAAATTAAAAAGCAAAAAATTAGGTGTTTTCATCACAATATCTCTGGCTGACAAGGTCAAAACTGCACGAAATTAAAAGTGTAGGATCATTATGACACCCTCTGAATGCATGCCAAGTTTTGTGTACTTTCGTTCATGGGGGGCCTTACAATAAAATAATTTATGTGTACATTTAGTGACGTACACCAACAAGGATTCCCGGGACACTGAAAGACCGGGGTACACAAAACTTGGTGGGCATGTAACCCCACATGGATAGCATGGAACCATCGTTTTTCGTTTTGATCTGCAGCCCCCGCTGGACTGGACCCCCCGAAAGGAGGGTAGGGCAGACACAGTTCTCTGTGAATCTTTTATGGTATGTTGGTCTCAAGGGCCCACATCAACCTGGCTCATAATCACTCATTTGTGATTTGCCCCCCCCCCGGTCAAAAATGAAAATGCAATATTATTCTGCTTTAATCGCCCCTATCTTCAGTTAAGATGTTCAGAACTGCACCAAAATTTATGTGTATGATTGACCTGGCATTCTCTGGGGGTATGCCAAGTTTCGTAGAATTTCATCCATGGGGGGTGCTAAAAAAATTAGGTTATGTGTACATTTAGTGACTGTACACTCATTGGCCTGTAAATGGCGGTGCACACATATAAACATGCACACACACAGGCACCCACATACTATCGGTATTAGAACGGCCGATACATAATTACAAATTCAATAGGATCAAAAGAAAGCCAAAATATTCATCATCATCATCATCATGGCTGCATTTTCAGTATTGGCGATAAGTAGTCGTTTGTCCACTAGATGCATGATCGTTGCAGTGAGACGTAATTTTTTTGGAAGTTAAAAGTGGGTTGAAAAAATAATGGACACTTCCTACAAGGACTGTAATTTACCGCAGCGAACATCTAATAAGGACAGGACGATGTTCACATGAAGTGTAAGTGAGGATGAAGTGAGGATGTTTATCGGACATGCTTGGTTTTTACTGCAGGTACGTCAATCTTGTAATATCAATAAGTACCCAGGTAATGTTACCGTTAGCGTTGGTTGAGTGATGGAGGCCCATTTGATTGATTGCATTTGTAGAAAACTATAAATGCGGTTATACCAAGCAAATGTATAGCAGCACTGTTTGTATCTTTCGACTGTCATTTATTGCACGTGCTACAAAATCATTCTGTGCAATGGAAGATTTACCAACGTTACACCGGTCTGATACAGTTTTGCCTATACATGCGTGAGACTGAGACGCCTGTTTATTTTGTTTTAAGTGCGTGCAGGGTGTGAGAGGGGAATCGATGTGCTTTGATTTCAGCTTGGTAGTTGTAGTCTGTGAAATTTAAAAAGCACGCGTGTGTGTGAAGTATCAAACAATGACACCTTCATTTCATTACGGCTGCTTTAGCAACACACCTTAAGCTACTGTGTAGTGGGTCCCATTTAGAAGTGGCTACTTCATTCGCTTTCCTTGACTCATGGAACTGCTTGAATGTTATTACAACTTTTAAGCCCGCGATATGGCAGTTTAAGTCCGCTTGATACTGTAAAGTCGTAAGCCATTGGTTTCCTAAGGAGATTTTATTTGTGTAAGCCAGCATAGCCTATTGACAATTTATGTTGTAAATAGGCCTACCTTATAATCCTACCTGTAGCTTAGGGAAGCTAACAGCTTTCTATTAGGATCTAGTTTGTTAGTTACAGTTTTGTCATAACTCCCTAATGCATTTTGCATTTAGAATAGCCAGAGCGTGTATATCTCAATCTGAAAATTAAACAATATCGGTGCCTATGGACTAGGCTGGGTGAACCCAGCCTGATCTGCCCGCTATTTATTTTTTTGATTTCTTAAAAGATTGAGCTTGGTCTGATGAAAGCCAGACTAGCCATGGACCTCAGTTACACAATGCAAGGGAACATGAATCAGCCTATATTTGCACACGAACAATAACGGACAAAAGCTCTTCAACTTTGGCCCGTTAAAATGTGTATGAACAGTCTAGCAGCGCATTTCATCAAGGGCCATTTGGACATGTCAGTTATTTGCACCACTGGTTAGATGTAAAACAGCATTTCGTTTCAGACTACTGTTACTTAATTTGTGCATTAACAATAACGTTTCAGACTACTGTTACTTAATTTGTGCATTGACAATAAAAGTATTACATGAACTAAAGATGACTAAAATCTATGTAGAAGAAGAAATATTCACAAAAAATCCATCCATCCAAAATGACCTTTGTTTTGATAGCTGTTGAAAACGGCATGGAACTGACAGAGATGTTTTTGTTTATAAATACATAAAAATAAATAAATAAATAAATAAATAACATTATGCTGATACCTTTTGCTTTTCCCAAATACAATGTAGCCTACAGGTGTAAGTGACCTTTCATCAATCCAGTTGCAATGGATGAACTGTGATGACCTGCCCTACTTGTGATTGTTTAGAGATTTTAAAGGTTTTATAACAATGCTACATCTTCTTTGGCTATTCTACAATCTATTCACCTTTTCAGCACAAGTAGGCTACTTTCTGTGCAGCCGCACACACACACACTCAGGCATGCCAAACAAGCATACACAAAAGTTTCAAGAGTGGGGGATGGAGTAAAAGATGGAGACAAATTGTGATTGTGTGTGTGAAAGTGTGATTTATTTTCGCGGAATGGATGTACAGGACTGAGCGGCGGTCATATTTTGTACCGCTATGCGGTACATCTAGTTATTGTGGTTTGTGTTGCGTGTGTGTGTGCGCGTGCAGTGACATCAAGAAAGCCCGTCTGCTGTTGAAGTCGGTGAGGGAGACCAACCCGCACCACCCTCCGGCTTGGATCGCCTCCGCCCGCCTGGAAGAGGTGACCGGGAAGCTTCAGGTGGCCAGGAACCTCATCATGAAGGGCACAGAGATGTGTCCCAAGGTGAGAGGATGGTACACACACACACAAATGCAATATGCACTCGTGGTTGAAATTGTTTATACCTTCCTCAAAAAAAAAGAAAAACCCAAAATTTTTCTTTTAGATAATTTGAAACTGGCAAAAAACTGACCATCATAGACCTCTGAAGCTTGCCTACAAAAAGGAACCAAAGCTGCCATCTTTGCACATATAAGGATATCCGGCTGTTATTGAAGCTAACTACCTATGGCAAGTTGTATTGTAGGTTAGCTCTGGTGTAGCAAAGATCAAAGTGTGTCGTCTTCACATACCGAAGATCACAGTAACATCCAAACATCTTGCATCTTGACCTCACGGTGTGCCCTGATTCAGTGCTGCCAAAACTCTGCTTACCCTCTCTGTCTCTGGTCCTGCGCTGGCAGAGCTGCAACACTGAACTTAGCGTTCCACAGGACACTTTTTCTTCGCCTTTACAAACTTGTCCCGCAAAAGCTTCCAACACTGGCGAAATTCCAGTTCTTCCATGCCAAGCATCTACGAAAGGTAGAATTACAAATTGAGGGTAACGACCTCCACAAGTCTTTCTTCCTTCACATCCATGTGAATATTGTCGCTATGGTAACCGTAACCAAACAAGTCTTCTTCTGCATTGGTTTACTGGTTTTAAGCGTTTTTCTGTGCGCTCCACCATATGGAGGGGCATGTTTACAGCAGTTCAGTTTTGCTCATGCGCAGTCTAAAAAGAAAACAAAAGGAGGAATGTTTCACAACTAATTAGGGTAACTGGCAACACGATTGGGTATGAAAAAGAGCATCCCAGAGAGGCAGGGTCTCTTCGATGTAGAGGTATTCATCACTCTGTAAACCTGTGTGCACAAATGATGAACACTGTACCGGTAATTGTAATTCTTCTTAACATCAAATTGTAAAGTATTTGGGGAGTTCATCATCTACGGGACATAATATTATTAAAACATTGAGAGAATCCAGAGACATCTTTGCAAATAAGGGAAAGAGCTGAAAACAAATTGGATGGCCGTAATCTTTTGGCCCTTAGATGGCAGACCTGTCATTGTATGGGCTCAGGAAAACCTCTGATAACCATTGTCTATGTGCACAGTTTGATACTCAATTCAATAACTGCAGCCAAAATTCTATTGAGACATGATACAGAAAATGAGCTTGTTTAAAATGGACTGAGGTAACATGGAAAAAGGTCCTGTATTTAGACCAATCAAAATGCCATTCTTTTTGGAAATCATGGACTCATCTGGGCTAAAGAGGAGAGGGCCTATCCAACCTTTCCAATTTCTTTTGGTCCTCAATTCGAAACTCAACATCTATGATTGTGTGAAGGTGCATTAGTGCCTACAGCATGGGCATCTCGTACATCTGGCAAGGCAAAATCAATTCGGAATGATATATACAGGTTTTGGGCAACATATACTGCCATCCAGGCAATGCCTTTTTCCAGGGAAGACCTTGAATATTTCAGGAAATCAATGCTAAAATAAATTCTGCATATATTTTAAACCAGTATTTCTCCATAGAGGAAGAATCCAGGTGCTAAAATGGCCTGTCTGCAGTCCAGACCTGTCAAATTGGGTGCATCATGGAATAAAAACATGATTAAGAATATCTTACTGGTATACTGTTGAGCAACTGAAATCCTATATTGGGCGGCAATGGGACAACATTTATTTAATTCTCAAAACTTTAGCAACTGGTCTTCTCAGTTCCTAAACATTCACAGAATTTTGTTAAATGAAAAGAGGTGAAGCAGCACAGTGGTAAACATTTCCTGTCCCAACATTTTTGAAACATGTTGCTGACATTCAAAATGATCATATATATTCCACATTGGAATTCTTGTGCTGTGCTCTCAGAGTCAACACTCTATGGGGTAAAAACACTATTAAAAAGATAAATACAATAATAAATATATAGAAAACAAAGCTACATAGCTACAAAGTGGGGTCTTGGGTCATAGCTGTGGTTGCTCGGCAGTTGCTAGGTAATAAGGTAAACGGTCTTTCTTCTGCCAGTCAACAAAAAGCATGCCTTTTATGTCTGTGTAGGCTACACAGGATTTTATGTCCGATAAACAAATCAAGAAAAACGAATAGCCGTTTCTTTTGAAACCAGCCGAAATTATAATCAGAAACTCATTGTCACCAGAAACTGGGAATTATCTGGGACGGTCACTCAAATAAGAGAAAAATCCAGTATGTGTGGCAACACTAATAAGAGCATGCAAAGGCACATACTCCCACACAGAATCCATAGACAAACAAACTGCCTCTGTGAAACTTGCTTCCCCCTAAAGGTCATATGCCAAATTTTCTGTCGCCCAATCAACTGCATATTCCATACTGTGCCAAGACCAAAACGTTTGGATGCCAAAAAGTTTGGTTGTTTTGGCACGGTTAACAAAATGTTGACAGTGGAGAAATAAATGCATACCGTGCTGTACTGAACTGGGCCGGAAACATGGCAACACACCCCATTACAGTCCCACTTTCCCACATGCACATACACAGGCATGTATAATCAGGTAGTTGAGGTTAATTGGTAGTTAACTGGGTAGCATAGTTGAGCTTGTTATAAACTAGAGACAAAAGACAACTTTTGTAAAGATTTTATTCTAAGAACTAAACTTTCTGTTGAAGTGTAATATTGTGTGTTGGTGTCTGTGTATGGTCATACTCTATGTGTGCGTGCTCATGATTTTGTGTCTCTTCTGTGTGTGTGTGTGTGTGTGTGGAGTGCAGAGTGAGGACGTGTGGCTGGAGGCGGCTCGACTGCAGCCTGGAGACACAGCCAAGGCTGTGGTGGCCCAGGAGACACACCTGCCCGGGTTGGGGCGTGTTACATGGTGGCCCAGGCGTCAGGGCCACCCGTCCTCAGGGAAGGTCGTGATTTACATCCTCATTCTCTCTCTCTCTCTCTCTCTCTCTCTCTCTCTCTCTCTCTCTCTCTCTCTCTCTCTCTCTCTCTCTCTCTCTCTCTCTCTCTCTCTCTCTCTCTCTCTCTCTCTCTCTAACCATGCCCGCGCTTGAAATTTATCGACACATTAGGTCCTTGAATTTGAGGACATTGGGCCTGGAAAGTCCTTGAATTTGATCTTAACCAAGGTGTGGGAACACTGTCTCTCTCTTGCATGCACACACTCACACACACAGCTTACATAGCACTCATGCACACACATATTTCATTGTATCTGATCCAGATATGGGTAGGTGCCAGGCCAGCTCAGACTGTTGTCAAAGATGCAAAAGCACACCTCTGTATTTTTCACACAGAGAGACTGTATATTCATAACAGCAGTGCACACTCACAATGACCCTAATTATCTTGTTTGTCAGTGACCACGTATACCCATGCACCAAACTCTTTGTCAGATCATAACAATCTTATCAGACTAATTGTAATGGTTAGAATACTCTCACACCTAACTGTGCATGGGCATACATGCATGCATGCATACAAACTTACATGCATACAAATGTAGCATGCCTTTGTTTTCGATCCTATTTTTTGTCTCTGTCTCTGTGTCTCAGTTGCATACCACATAACACCTCTCATGTGGCCCCTAACCCACAACCCACCCCCACCCGCCCCAAAACAGCCCCTACTGCCAAGGCTGTCCCCTCCACCCCGCTCCCATCCACCTTCCACCCCAGACACCCTGTAGCAGCCATTCCCAGTACCTCGCTGTCAGAGACGGATAGCCATTATTTCCACCTTATCCGCCTCAGCATGTTCACACACACTGTATTCTCACTCCTAGTCCCAGCCAAGTTTTTGGACCTGCTCGCTCACTAGATCGCAGTTCACTGCTCTCACTTACACTCGTAGCACACACACACACACACACACACACACACACACACATGGAAATGGTATACGTGAAAATGCACACTCATACTCCTTGTGTGCTGACCGCCACATACTCCACACATCCACACTTCTATATGTGGATCAGCTCTGAAAATGTGCGTAATAACGACCAATAACGTAATAATTTCATTGTAATAAAGCCAATAATGTAATAATTTGCCAATAATGTAATAACATTTCTGAACCAATAATGTAATAACGTTTTGGTTATTACGTTATCGGATTGGTTGGGGAAAAAAACTATAAAAATGTAATAACTGCAGCCAATAATGTAATAACATACTGATATCACTTCATTTAAGGTTTATTTACTGGATACAAAGTGTCACACTTCCATGGCACAGTACTTAGCTCTTCCAAATAGCTTGAAATCCTGACCATAAACACCCTCTCTGTCTTTATTTATTGGCTCTACCCAAAGTTTATATGAATATATCACAATTTATTCAGCTAGGTTAATACACAGTGGTGGGCTGTATATATTTATTATGACCCCGGCACAAGAGCTGCGGCGGTCATATAGGTTTAGTCAGATTTTTTTTTTTTTTTTTTTTTTTTTTTTTTTCTTTTCTTTTTAGATGCCCAAATTTCCGTCAATGATTCGGGACACTGAAAGACCGGGTACATTTAAACTTGGTGGGCATGTAACCCCACATGGATAGCATGGAACCATCGTTTTTCGTTTTGATCTGTAGCCCCCGGCTGGACTGGACCCCTAAAAGGAGGGTAGGGCAGACACAGTTTTCTGTGAATATCTCGAAAACCGTAGGGTTTAGGAGGACCAATTTTTTTTTGTATGTTGATCTCAAGGGGCCATGTCAACCCATTCCATAACCACTCATTTCATATATAGCCACCTAGTTAAACACAAAAAGTAAAAATGAGGTGTTGTAATTGAAGGTATCTGTGACCTAACATAGTCAAAACTGCACGAAATTGGAATTGTAGGATCATTATGACACCCTCTGTATGCACGCCAAGTTTTGTGGAATTCCATTCATGGGGCCACACAATAAATTAATTTATGTTACTATACACCAACTGGCCTGTAGGTGGCTGGAGACAGTTTTCTGTGAATATCTCGATAACCGTAGGGCCTAGGAGGTCCACCTTTTTATGTATGTTGGTCTTAAGGGGCATGTCAACCCATCCCATTACCACTTATTTCATGTATAGCCACCTAGTTAAAAATGAAAAAGCAAAAATTAGGTGTTTTCATCACAATATCTCTGGCTGACAAGGTCAAAACTGCACGAAATTAAAAGTGTAGGATCATTATGACACCCTCCGAATGCATGACCAGTTTTGTGTTTTTTTCGTTCATGGGGGCCTTACAATAAAATAATTTATGTGTACATTTAGTGACGTACACCAACAAGGATTCGGGACACTGAAAGACCGGGTACACAAAACTTGGTGGGGCATGTACCCCCACATGGATAGCATGGAACCGTCATTCTTCGTTTTTGATCTGTAGCCCCCGCTGGACTGGACCCCGAAGGAGGAGTAGGGGCGACACAGTTCTCTGTGAATATCTTGAGAACTGTAGGGCCTAGGATGACCAATTTTTTCCGTATGTTTGCCTCCAGGGGTCATGTTAACCCATTCCATGTGCACACATGTGCATAAACAGATACACACGCACACACATACATTTACAGTAGTCATACGTATGACACATACTCACACAGTAGACATATGTACTTATGCATGCACATGCACAAACACACATACGCAGGCAAACACACACACAAGCACGCACATACACACACACACACACACACACACACACACACATAAACACACATAAACATAAATTTGTACACGCACACATGCACATAATTCAAGAATTTTTCCCGTCATCTGCTCCCTGAATTTTTGGTCATTGATACCCGGGACACCGAACCACCGGGGTACATGAAATTTGGTGGGTATGTAGCCCCACTAGACTTTTACGGAAAAATTTCATTTCGTCCCCGGGGACCACCACCAGCCCCCACCCGGGTCTAAAAAAAATTAGGTTATGTGTACATTTAGTGACTGTACACTCATTGGCCTGTAAATGGCGGTGCACACATATACACATGCACACACACAGGCACCCACATACTATCGGTATTAGAACGGCCAATACATAATTACAAATTCAGTAGGATTAAAAGAAAGCCAAAATAAATATTCATCATCATCATCATGGCTGCATTTTCAGTATTGGCGATAAGTAGTCGTTTGTCCACTAGATGGGCGATCGTTGCAGTGAGACGTAATTTTGTTGGAAGTTAAAAGTGGGTTGGAAAAACAATGGACGCTTCCTACAAGGACTGTAATTTACCGCAGCGGACATCTAATAAGGATAGGACGATGTTCACATGAAGTGTAATTCCCATTTCTTCTCGGCGAAATAAATCTGAGGATGTTTATCGGACATGCTTGGTTTTTACTGCAGGTAATGCGTTAATCTTGTAATATCAATAAGTACCTAGGTAATGTTACCGTTAAGCGTTAGTTGAGTGATGGAGGCATTTGATTGATTGCATTTGTAGAAAACTATAAATGCGGTTATACCAAGCAAATTGATAGCAGCACTGTTTGTATCTTTCGACTGTCTTTTATTGCACGTGCTACAAAAATCATTCTGTGCAATGGAAGATTTACCAACGCTACACCGGTCTGATACAGTTTTGCCTATACATGGTGAGACTGAGGCGCCTGTTTATTTTGTTTTAAGCGCGTGCATGATGTGAGAGGGGAATCGATGTGCTTTGATTACAGCTTGGTAGTTGTAGTCTTGTGAAATTAAAAAGCACGTGTGTGTGAAGTATCCAAACAATGACACCTTCATTTCATTATGGCTGCTTTAGCAACACACCTTACTGTGTAGTGGGTCCCATCTAGAAGTGGCTACTTCATTCGTGCTTTCCTTGACTCATGGAGCTGCTTGAATGTTATTACAATTTTTCGCCACGATATGGCAGTTTAAGTCCGCTTGATACTGTAAGATAAGTAAGCCATTGGTTTCCAAAGGAGATTTTATTTGTGTCGCCAGCATAGCCTATTGACAATTTATGTTGTAAATAGGCCTACCTTATAATCCTACCTGTAGCTTAGGGAAGCTAACAGCTTTCTATTAGGATCTAGTTTGTTAGTTACCGTTTTGTCATAACTCCCTGATGCATTTTTGCATTTAGAATAGCCAGAGCGTGTATATACGTTAGACCGGCACATCCGGGAACTTGACTCGTGACAAACGTTCCCGCCCCTTTCGGGGGGAAAACAAACAACCCCTCTCATTAACTCCAACGCAAATTAGGGTCAATAAACGTAATTGCATACAGAAATCGCAGGAATAAATAATAACAAAAAATACCACAAATCAATATGACCACTCAATACATAACCACTTTGCCAGTCGTTGACCGTGAAAGATACCTACAAAAGCTTAATTCAATTAATATAAAAACACGTCTCTTCAGTATCCCAAGTAGCCTACGAAGTGGTGCAACAACCCCACTCAGTGACCAGAAGTGTCATAACGGTCTTCTTCTTATGGATTGTAGCCATAATTTTCTTCTGTCAGGTTTTTGAGGACATGGTAGGCAAAAGAAACTCAGGAGGGGTTCTTAGCTGTGTGGTTGGTACATGTCTACCGGTTCACTCTGGCTTGTTCTGAGGGAATGTTTTCCCCTCAAAGGGCATGGCGCAAACAACCTGCTCTGTGTGACGCTGGTCCGTTTGTAAGTATCTCAATCGGAAAATTAAACAATATCGGGTGCCTATGGACTAGGCTGGGTGAACCCAGCCTGATCTGCCTATTTATTTATTTTTGATTTCTTAAAGATTGAGCTTGGTCTGATGAAAGCCAGACTAGCCATGGACCTCAGTTACACAATGCAAGGGAACATGAATCAGCCTATATTTGCACAAACAATAACGGACAAAAAGCTCTTCAACTTTGGCCCGTTAAAATGTGCCTATGAACAGTCTAGCGGACGATTTCATCAAGGCCCATTTGGACATGTCAGTTATTTGCACCACTGGTTAGATGTAAAACAGCATTTCGTTTCAGACTAGGCTACTGTTACTTAATTTGTGCATTAACAATAACGTTTCAGACTACTGTTACTTAATTTGTGCATTGACAATAAAGAATTACATGAACTAAAGATGACTAAAATCTTATGTAGAAGAAGAGACATTCACAAAAAATCCATCCATCCAAAAATGACCTTTGTTTTTGATAGCTGTTGAAAACGGCATGGAACTGACAGAGATGTTTTTGTTTATAAATACACAAAAAATAATTAAATAAATAAATAAATAACATTATGCTGATACCTTTTACTTTTCCCAAATACAATGTAGCCTACAGGTGTAAGTGACCTTTCATCAATCCAGTTGCAATGGATGAACTGTGATGAACTGCCCTACTTGTGATTGTTTAGAGATTTTAAAGGTTTTATAACAATGCTACATCTTCTTTGGCTATTCTACAATCTATTCACCTTTTCAGCACCAGTAGGCAACTTTCTGTGCAGCCGCACACACACACTCAGGCATGCCAAACAAGCAAACACAAAAGTTTCAAGAGTGGGGGATGGAGTAAAATATGGAGACAAATTGAAGTGTGATTTATTTTCGCGGAACGGATGTACAGGACTGAGCGGCGGTCATATTTTGTACCGCTATGCGGTACATCTAGTTTTCCTCATTCTTCTTTCTTCGATTAGATTAGATTACAGAAAAACGGAATAAATATGGATATTTAGTATGAACCATATAGACAGATATGTACAGTATGCACAGCTATGTGCAGTGTGGTAGCAGTACCATTGTAGTGCAGAAACTATGTATAAGTTAGTTATAGTATGTACATTTGTAAATGAATAGACACTATGGGTGGGATAGGGTACTGCACTTGTTGTTGTCCCTGTCAAGGTTGCCATGGTCGTGGACACCTCAACAGGCAAGGAGGCATCAGGCGGGGGCGGGGGGTGATGGGGGCTTGTTTGTTGGATGTCACCGGGCTGGGGGATGTCCGCCTCCTTGTTGTCCCTGTCAAGGTTGCCATGGTCGGGACACCTCAACAGGCACAGGCAAGGAGGCATCAGGCGGGGGCGGGGCAGGGGGGTGATGGGGGCTAGTTCGTTGGATGTCACCAGGATGCAGAGCTAGAGTTCAGTAGGGTGACAGCCGCAGGAAAGAAGCTTCCTCTGAAGCTGTGGTTGAGGTGAGAACAGTCTTTGATGATGCTGCGTGCCTTACGCAAGCATCGCTTGCTCTGGATGGCATCGATGGAGGAGAGTAAGGAACCGGTGATGCGTTGGGCAGTTTTCACATCCTCTGCAGTGCTTTCCGGTTATGGGCAGAGCAGTTGCCATACCAAACTGTGACACAGTTGGTGAGGATGCTCTCGATGGTACAGCGGTAGAAGTTCACCAGGATCTGAGGAGACAAGTGGACCTTCTTTAGTCTCCTCAGAAAGAAGAGATGCTGGTGAGCCTTTTTGATCAGGGTAGAGGTGTTGAGGGTCCAAGAGAGGTCCTCAGAGATGTGGACACCCAAGCTGGTGACATGCTCCACCTCAGTCCCGTTGATGAGAATGGGTGTGTGTGTGCTAGCTTTAGACCTCCTGAAGTCCACAATGAGCTCTTTGGTCTTCTTGGTGGTGAGAGCCAGGTTGTTATCAGTGCACCATGATTTTAGGTGCTGTAATTGTAATTTAGGTAATTGGAAGGGGTCCAGTGAGGGTGGTAAGCAGGTCTTGAGGTGGACCAGGACCAGCCTCTCAAAGCACTTCATGATGATGGGGGTGAGTGCAACTGGATGGAAGTCATTAAGGCTTGTTGCAGTGGGGTGTTTTAGCACCGGTAGATGGAGGTGGTTTTAAACACGCGGGGACAGCTGCCTAGGCTAGTGACAGGTTAAATATGTCAGTCCAAACCTCAGTCAGCTGCACTGCACAGGCCCTGAATACGCGTCTGGGGATACCATCAGGACCAGCAGCCTTACGTGCATTAGTCTTGCTCAGTGCTGCACACACATTGGTGGTGGAGCCTTGATGGCCACCTCCTTATTGTCCCTATCAAAGCGGCCATAGAAGTGGTTCAGCCAGGGAGGTGTCGGTGACAGGGGGGGTGGAGTTAGTAGTTTTGTAATCTGTGACGGCCTGGATGCCACATGCGTCGGGGGTCAGAGTTGTTCTTGAAATGATCCTCAATCTTTAGCTTGTGGTTGTGCTTGGCCTTTTTGATGCCCCTTTTCAGATTAGCCCTGGATGAGCTATAGGCTTGAGCATCACCAGATCTGATTGTGATGTCTCGTGCCTTCAGCAGGAGTCTGACCTCACTGTTCATCCATGGCTTCTGATTAGGGAAAGTCGTAATCCGTTTGAGGGTGGTGACACTGTTGATGTCGGAGTTGATACAGTCCAAAACGGCAGAGGCATATAAATCAATGTCCGTGTGGATGTCATTGGTGGCCTGAGTTGCGAACACTCTCCAGTCAGTGTTTTCAAAACGCTGCTGAAGTGCCGAGTCAGCTCCCTCTGACCGCACTCTGACTCTGACTGTTCTTACTGTTGGTTTCACACGTTTGAGGAGTGCTGAATACTTGGGCAGTAGAAACAATGAGAGGTGATCTGAGTGTCCTAGGTGGGGAAGGGGAGCGGCTTTGTAGACATCAGCAATGTTTGTGTAGACATGGTCTAAAATATTATCTCCTCTTGTGGGGCATGATACATTTTGATGAAATTTGGGCAGTACAGTTTTTAAATTGAGTGGTTGAAGTCACCCGCAACAATGAAGGCTGCCTCTGGATGCAGAGTTTGTTGTTTACTGATAGCAGAATACAGTTCTTTCATGGCAAGCTTAGCATTAGCAACCGATGGTATATCTCTGGGCAGATAGATGAGATACTCTAGGTTAGCTGAGCAGTGACTCTTGGTGATGGTGGTGTCCGTGCATCACCTCCCACCTCTGGTCGGTGTGGCGGAGTTCGTAGGTCTCAGTGATTTAGCAATCTCTGGGATTACGCTTATAGATGTCGGGATTGCAGGAACCGATGTCTAAAAGTTCCTGTCGGTTGTGCGATATGTACGCTAAACTGTTTTTACCGAAAATACTTGAAATAAATAAGCATATTACCACTAATTTGCAAAATCTGTAAAGACACAGAGCGTTGCGATGTCTCCGCACCGCCATCTTGTAAGCATTTCTTATTAAATTACTGATTTATTATAAAGTAATGTAATAAATACATGGATACGGTCAATACATAAATACAACACACTGCATACAACACTGGGGTTTATTTAAGCAATAAGGCCGTAGGTTACACTGATTCTACAACAGCTAAGGGGCATTGTTAGGCTCGACACGCTAGCGGAGCTAAAACCCCCCTTAGCTGTTGTAGAGTCAGTGTACCGGTAACCTACGGCCTCTCGGGGCTTATTGCTTTTCTAAAACTGTTACTACCTGGCACAGTTTCATAAAGTAAAGGTACAACAACTAGAAATATAACAAGTTATTCCTAGATAATCATTCTTCCGCCAAGAAATGTGTGTCTGTTGTGTGCGCTAATGTGTGAGTGTGTTATTTGTGCAGCTAGGTCTTTCAGCGTCTTGGGAATGGACACAAAATTACTGAATACTGAACAAAATACTGTAATTACCATGTTGTATTTTTTTCCCACTTTTATTCAGTGTTCTGTTCTGATAAATGTACCATACAGTATTTGGAGAATATTTAGTTTTGTAATAGGGACATCAACCTAGCCTTTCTTATAATTATGAAGCTAAAAGATTATGTACCAACATTATGGAAGTGTTATATGTTGACATATACAGTTCAGAGTTGCACAACCCTCAGTTTAATTAAATATTACATTTTTAATGGAAAAAAGTAATTTTCTCTGTGAATGCACCATCCTCAAAGAGACCTTGAATTCATACATACAACATTTGAGTAACTATGTGCAAACATAGATGTGTTCAACTTCAGTGTGGAGCAAAATGCAGGTCAGAGATAATTCTAGCCATCAAATCAAAAAAATAGTTGTTGTAGAGAGTAGGGGTGATTTTATGTGTGCTGTCAGGTCTTTTAGCAGCTAATAGACAATAATAGCCATGAGCCATGGAAGTGTGAAACTTTATATCCAATAAAATAAAGCTACAGGCAGAATTTGGGGGCCATACAGGCTAGAGTTGCCATGGCATCTCGATACTATTTTATCGGACATGTGAAGCAAGAAAAGAATCATGTGACTGTCTCGAATAAGTGTGCCAAATTTTAAAACTTTCGGTAACACTTTATTTTAATGTGTCGCTGTTACAGTGTACTTACCTAATTAGGTACAGTGGTACAACCTGTGTAACAACATGTACTATCAGATACTATCATTGTACTTGCATAATGTATTTGTGGGTACCTACATATAGTTGTTACATTGTAATACTGAGTGATTTTACAAAACTTTGCCAATTTGCCTAAATTTTCATCAGAGGCAAAGAGCTGACCTGAGACCTGCTGGATGGGGTAAATCGGGTCATGATAGATTTTATACAAAGCATGCTTAGCTCAGTCAAGGCCTCATTGTCTTCCAGTGTACATGTAACAGCTGTGCTGCTACAACCTTGTTACTCTTTGATACAGTGGAATAAACTGGAACAGGTATTGTCTTGGAACAGGTCTACTAATTCACATGTACTGTGTGGTGTAACAGCAGACACTTTTCAACACATCAATTACAGGATGCATGACATCATTGACAGGATGTATATATGTAGATGTAAGTACTTAACTGGTACACTTTATTTTAATGGGTTTATTCCACTGTATCAAAAGAGTAATAAATGTGTACCAACACAGTTGATACATGTACTACAGGATGTAGGGTAATGGCAGACATGTTCCAAGACACCAATGACACAGCATACATGTAATATGTAATTGTAAGTACTTAACTGGTACACTTCATTTTAATGGGTTTATGCCACTGTATCAAAGAGCAATAAGTGTGTACCAACACAGTTGATATATGTACTATGTAGTGAATTAGTAGACCTGTTCCAAGACATCGAAGACATAACATACATGTCATATGTACATGTAAGTAATTAACTGGTACACTTAATAGGTTTATTCCACTGTATCAAAGAGTAACAAGGTTGTAGCAGCACAGCTGTTACATGTACTGAAGACAATGAGGCCTTGACTGGAGCTAAGAATGCTTTGTATATCAAATCTATCATGACCAGATTTACCCCATCCAGCAGGTCTCAGGTCAGCTCTTTGCCTCTGATGAAAATTTAGGCAAATTGGCAAAGTTTTGTAAAAGCACTCAGTATTACAATGTAACAACTATATGTAGGTACCCACAAATACATAATGCAAGTACAGTGATAGTACCTGATAGTACATGTTGTTACACAGGTTGTACCACTGTACCTAATTAAGTAGGTACACTGTAACAGCGACACATTAAAATAAAGTGTTACCAAACTTTCTACCAGACAGTTCTATGGGCTGTCATAGACTCCCATGACAGAATCATACTACTACTACTACTACTACTACTACTAATAGAAAGAAAAGGTTGAAACACTATGGGTGCCTTCACCTCTTGGCCTCCAATAAGGTGATTATTACATTATTGGCTGCAGTTATTACATTTTTAACGTTTTTTTCTTAACCCAGCCGATAATGTAATAACCAGCCAATAATGTAGTAATAGCTTACTACATTATTGGCAAAAAGTTATTATGTTATTGGTTCAGACATTTATGTTATTGGTTCAGACCGACCCTCCAGCTGTTGCCAACGTGCGATTGGGATGGTTTTATCATACTGTACTTGAACTGTAGCAAAGCGTAACCATAGTAAACAGGTGGTTGCTCCCTCAACACATCAAATTCATGACTCCTTCATGCTGGGTATTTGGCATCGTAAATAGGCACTTGTAAATATAAAATGCCAAGGGCACGGTGCTTATCTGTTTTTACTACCATGGGTGCCACCGTGTTGGGTGTTTTCTTGAGTGATATCGTGTGTGTATTTGTGTGTGTGTGTAGCCCTGGAGAATGTCTCCAAGTCTGTGCGTCTGTGGAAGACCGCTGTGGAGTTGGAGGAGCCAGAGGACGCAAGGATTATGCTGAGCAGAGCAGTGGAGTGCTGCCCCACCAGTGTAGAGGTACACACCCACACACACACAGACTAACATGCACATACACAGATCTATTCATCAACACACATAGGCATACATACACACATACATACATACATACATACATACATACAAACAAAGGAAGTAGGGGCTGATACAGGCAAACATGCCTATTGGATGCATTCATAAACACAGCGATATGTGCACACTAAAGACACGGATAAGCATATATAGGAGAGGGCTCCCACGGATCATGGAACTTCTGGAATATCATGGAATGTTGGAAAGTCTATTCCAGACATGGAAAGTCAGGAATGGAATTTTATCATCTTTGGGGCAAAGTCATGGAAAATCAGTGAATTTTGTTGTAGCAGTTTAAAATGTACTTGCCAAAGATAATACATTAATACAGATATTTCCATGCAGAATTGGTGTATATCTGATTATTAGCTTTACTGCTTGCTTGAGTAGCCCAACTTTGTTTATTTAATGGCCATTTATTCATCCCCCCAAGTAAAAGATTCTTGAGCACTATGCGGCTGCTCTGATCTCATTGGTCGGTATATTATACAATTCATTATATAGTAAGTCATGGAAATTCAGGTTTTTGGTCAAGTAAAGTCAGAGAAAATTCATGGAATTTTACATTTGACTAAGGTATGAGCTACACCAGGCGCGTAACTGAAGCGTTCCGTTCGCGACGCGTAAAATCCACTTTAGATGAATGGTCTATTTTTTTCGAAAGTACGCCCCACTGTCACGTCTGGTGTAGCTACTTCCATTGATTATAATGGAAGCTAATTGTTGCAGCAGACGCAACGCGAACGGAACGCTTCAGTTCCGCGCCTGGTGTAGCTCAGCCCTAAGAGTGGGAACCCTGATGGGATTCTAATGCAATATTGATGCATAGTCCATGATCTATACATATAAAGCTACACTCATGAGTTTCCTTCCTCCCCATTTCTGTCCCTATGTAGCTGTGGTTGGCCCTTGCTCGACTGGAAACGTATGAGAACGCCCGGCGTGTGCTCAACAAGGCCCGTGAGAACATCCCCACTGACCGGCACATCTGGACCACCGCCGCCAAGCTGGAGGAGGCCAACGGCAACACACAGATGGTAGAGAAAATCATCGACAGAGCCATCACATCACTACGTGCCAACGGCGTGGAGATCAACCGAGAACAGTGGATCCAGGTCAGACAAACACATGCACACACACCAAAACATTCCAAAACACACCCCTTCCACTCCTAAAAGCAGTTTAGTTTTTTCAGAACAACTTGCCAACCAAGCCAACAACCGCTGTGTGCGTAGTGACGCCTAGTAAAAAGAATCTGCAAAAGGGTGTATGTTCAGAATTTGACATATTAGTATCACTACCACAGACTTTGGACACACACCAAATTTTGTGAAATTCCGTCAATGTGGGCACTGGAATTTACATTTCTATATCTCAAGAATTACTTCAGGCATTATTGATTTTGGTGTACTTACACTTGGCCACATTTAGCTCACTCAGAGAATGGCTGCCAACGGCCAATCAAAATCCAGCAGCCATAAATATGTTATGCTAATAACTTGTGAAGTGACGGTTAAAAGTTTAGTGGAGCAGATAAGTGCCATTTTTTAGGGAAATCGTTCACATGTTGATACAAGCACCAAAATTGTCACAATTACCCAGTGGGTTTTGCCAGAGACTTTCTAATGAGGAGACACAGCACTCAAAAAATACTCCATAGAAATGCATGGGGCTAGTTTGTCACGCCAATATGGCGTTGTCTACACATATCCCACCCCTTCCTCAGCAAAACGTCGACATGTGAATACATCGTGCCAATCATGTGTTGTGATCTCGCCGCTGGAGCAAGATTGGTGTCGTGAAGCCGCTAGACGCCAGCGCGGTTCGACCAAAGACCGTGTCCGATGAGTGCCCATAAAACGTTGGTATGTGGCCGCAGAGTGGAGGGACTTGCCTAAAAGGACTTTGGTTTTGCTCTTTCAAAAAAGTATGTTAGCCATCGCAAAATACCCTCATGTCAGCCACAGCGGCCATTTTACTCTGCGCCATTGCCAGATGATGTATTTGCATGATATCTCCTGAACAAAACAGAAAGGATGATGCCTACCCTCATGTTTTCATGGTCAAGGATTACAGTGATACATATACATGCAGCCATGAATTTGGATTAGCAGTTGTGGCATGTTTGGGAATAATGACCTTGATCGAGACATAACACAATCAATAAACACAGGATCTCATGACCCTAGGTTTTAAAACCTAAAAGTAGAAAGAGTGAGGCAGTAAAATGCAAAAATAAGGAGATGGAAAATAACCACATTGGGGTTATGTAAGTAATACAACATATTGGCCTATCTCCAAACAGGCGGTCTTGTGAGGAAGGCAAGCCAAGAACATTCAGATTTTGTGAGGATGGCAAGCCAAGAAGATTCAGATACTTTGCATTTGTAGTATGTTTGGCACCACTGACTTCTATTAAGCCCTTATTGTTTTTTTTAATTGTCAGTGTTTTTTACCCATATTGTGGATGCATTTCAATGGGATGATAAAAAAAACATGTTTTTTGGGAACATGGAATATTAAATGTTAAGAACTTTTCATTACAATGATATTGCATCTATAGATTAATGGGTTAAAGTAGCTTTGTAGCTAGTACCATTGGATTCCCTAACCCTGACAGTGTGGGTTTAGAAATTACAATTCCAACATTCCAACTCATTCAGTAGCCGAGATATTACAAATTAAAGTAAACTCATCTTTGCCGAGCAGCTCTGTTCTATCTCAGTGCATCTCTAATGCCTCTGTTGTGTAACCAAGCTAGTGATATACTTCTGTGCTGCGTAAGGCATTCATCATTGGTGGAGCCTGCAGTTCAAATTCACCCATACACTTTTATAATATTTGATTTTACATAATTAAAATACATAATTTTGTTTTTTTAAGTAGATTTTTCTATTTGTTTTAGTTTTGCTCTTTCTCTCTTTCTTTTTTTCCTGCTCTCTTTTCTCTCTCTCTCTCTTCCTCTCTCTTTCTTCTTTGTCTTTTTACTTTCCCTTTGGCAGTTTGTCCTCTGTTTCAGTGCCCTTGTCCTGGCTGTTGGCTTTGGCTTGACCCAACTTGCACAGGCCCCCACAGGCCTCTGGAGGGGAGGGGCTCTCGGTCTGATTGGGGCCCAGGACTAGACCACCAAATCCCACATGAGTCCTGGTGCTCTCTTTATCAGCAGAAATCTTAATCGAAGTTCTCTGTTAGCTTAGGGCTAGGCTTAATCCAGGGACCCCTCCCCATCCCCCCTTTAACTTTGAAGGAACCTTAAATTTACCCTTTTGTGTCCCATAAACAAAAGTGTTGCATAAAACAACAATTCAAGTTGTAAGTTTGCACTTGATGTATGTTGTATGTGCACTTGATGTAGTCCTGTGTATGTCTGTGTGTGGTGATCTGCGTAAGGATCATGTGACTTTGTGTAGCACCATGGCCCAGGAGACATGTTTCCCCTCACTGAGCAATGGAGGGGCTGTAGATGGCCCAAATGACCGTACTGTGACCAATTCAAGTGATTTATAAACTGGAGTTGTTAAGGCAGATAGCCGGGTGACCAGTGTTCAGTGTCAAAGTCCATCTAAACCGGAGTGATTCCCTTTTATATATTGTTAGTAAGTAAAGCTGTTGCGTAAAAAGAAAACACATGCTTATTTCTGCACAAATGCTGGACTTTCTTTGACCTAGTTGTGTAAACCGGTCAGCAAAACACAACCGTATTTTCGTACAAAAGGTCGCAAAGTCATCAAGACTAATAAATTCTCTTCTACCCAAATGCTATTTCAAGACCGCTTGCCTCTTTCAGGGACCTTTCACTGCCTCCTTCCAAAAGGCACTGATTTTATCATCTCTTATTGTGTCTTATATACAATCAAATCTTTTTCTTTGTGTGTATGTGTGTGTGTGTGTGTGTTTGTAGGATGCTGAGGAGTGTGACAAGGCGGGCAGTGTGGCAACGTGCCAGGCTGTCATCCGGGCAGTGATTGGCATCGGCATCGAGGAGGAGGACTGCAAACACACGTGGATGGAGGACTCTGAGAGTGTAGGTCTCTCTCTCAAACACACACACACAAAGATCTAGACAAATAGACACACATACACACTCTCTCTCTCAAACACACACACACACAAACATCTAGACAGATAGACACACATACGCACTCGTTGCTTTTACCTAGGAGTTCCCAAAAGGTCCTTCAGATTGAGACAAACAAGTTGAAGGACTTGAGATTCTTGGAAATGTTTAAATGTGCCTCACTGTTTCTTTGAATCTTCAAATAGTCTAATGTAGGATTGAGTAGTCTCATCTAGTCTCCTTTTGGATATAGTGTAGTCTCTGTAAACTGCAGGGATGCAAACAGCACGGTTTTTGGCACCTCGCTTTTTCCACATCATCTTAGGTGTTTTTTTTTTTTTTGTGGGTGGGGGTTAACTGTCACCACACATGTGTTTGCATCCCTGAAACTGACTTCAAATTCTTGAACAGTGACAGTGTTTCAGTGATTCTGTTTTGCTAATTTTATCTTATTTTATTAATCACAGTCACATGTTAATAGTACATGGACTAAGGGATTATTTTTGGAATAACTTTGGGCTAACCTGGGAACATTTCTACATGTACATGTAGCATAACAGCTCTACACTGTGTAGCACTAAGTACAAACTATAATTGACCCCCTCCTCTCTCTCTCTCTCTCTCTCTCTCTCTCTCTCTCTCTCTCTCTCTCTCTCTCTCTCTCTCTCTCTCTGTCTCTGTCTCTGTCTCTGTCTCTCTGTCTGTCTGTGGGGTGTGTTCACCAGTGTGTGGCCCATGGTGCTCTGGAGTGCGCCCGTGCCATCTACGCTCACGCCCTGCAGGTGTTCCCCAGCAAGAAGAGCGTGTGGCTCAGGGCTGCCTACTTTGAGAAGAACCACGGCACACGGTAAGAGAACCAGAACATGCGCTGACAACCTGCCAGCACAGACTTCCAGCCAACCCCAGGGTCCTAAAGCCGACAAATCACTCATCTTTAATTGATGAATTATATATATTAATTCATATTTATTGATATTATAAGTCACTTTGGACAATAGTGTTAGCTATAGGGTCCTCTATCCTTTTTCCACCAGGACTTATTGATTTGATTTGCAGTCGGTGGGAATAATGATTCCAATGTCCAAAATCTTTTCTTTCTCTCTCTCTCTCTCCCTCTCTACTTCCTTTTCCATCTCCTCCTCTCCTCGACCTTTCGCCCCCCCCTTTCCTTTACCCTCCCTCCCTCCCTCTCTTTCTCTTTCACCCCCTCTCTCTCTCCTTCTCTCCTTTACTCTCCCTGCCTCCCTCACTCTCCTTTACCCCCCTCTCTCCCCTTCTCTCCTTTACTCTACCCCTCTCTCTCTCTCTCCTTTTCTCCTTTACTCTCCCTCCCTCCCTCTCTCTCCTTCTCCCCTTCTCCCCTTTACTCTCGCTCCTCTGACCACAGTGAGTCACTGGAGGCACTGCTGCAGAGGGCCGTTGCTCACTGCCCCAAGGCCGAGGTGCTGTGGCTGATGGGAGCCAAGTCCAAGTGGCTGGCCGGAGACGTGCCCGCTGCCAGGAGCATTCTCGCCCTGGCCTTCCAGGTAAGCTCGACGGCAGCAGGCATACACAAGACTATTTTGTGAATATACAAATATACAAAAAACACTGAAACCAGGTACAAAAAGCATTCAAAAAGCATCTATCTATAAATTACAGGAACGTATGTCTGACTGTCTCTTAACCGCATATCTGTTGGACCGTTAATTATAGGCTAATATATTAGAATATTTAGTGTTCATTATTGAATGCTTAGCCGTAATTGCCTATCATCCTATTTTTAAAGCAGGCATACCTGCGGGCTATTTTAAGAGGGCCTGTCAAAGGCTTCAAGTCGTTACAGAGTCAATTCTGGTCTAAACGTAACTCTTTTTTTGTTAATCTTACTGCTATGTCAGTACAAGAAAATGGAATGTTTGAATCCTCCTTATGTCAGTTTTTGTAATGTTTGTTTACATTTGTCATGGCGTGTGTGTGTGTGTGTGTTTGTCTACATGCCTGTTTGTCTCTCTCTGTGTTTGTTTGTTTGTGTGTGTGTGTGTGTCCTTGCAGGCGAACCCCAACAGTGAGGAGATCTGGCTGGCTGCCGTAAAGCTGGAGTCTGAGAACAACGAGTATGAGCGAGCCCGGAGACTACTGGCCAAAGCCCGCAGCAGTGCCCCCACCGCCAGGGTAAGTGTGAGCAGGTGGGTTGGCTAGGGTGGGATAGCCTGACAGCAGGATCAGGGACATCAGATCCAGTGTAGGGCTCACTAATGCCAGACCTGTGAATGCCAGTGAGAATGAATCCTTTGGGATCCAGTCCAAGCGTTCCATTCTCTGGATTTGAGAGAGAGAGATTTTGGCCCCGGGGGGGAGATGTCGCAACACTGTACACCCGGTGATGTGCCAGAAGAGACGTGACTAAGAAAAAGAGCTTTTCACCATCCGTGTAAAATGTATGGCCTCTCTCTGTCTGTACACCCTCTTACCATGTTCAACCTTTTTACACACACACACTCTTAATGTCACCCTTAATTTTGTTCTGTCTTTTTATGACCCCCAGCCCATACACATACATAGATGCATACACGCACACACACTTATACAAAGTATGTTTAATGTTTATTGTCTAAGGAACATTGAAACACAGCAGACTAAAGTGTAGGTCCAAAGGACATGAAAATATAAGTTTATAAATAGCATAAAATAACTCATCATGACAACAATAGACCAACAAAGACTTGTAGACATGACAACAGATCAAAAGATAAACCAAATTGGCCAGTAAATTAGAAAATGTGTCTGTACATTAATCTTGCATTAATTACAGATCTGTTTCCACCATTGTGAAACAACAACACAAAAGACTCTTTTTGCATTAGTCGTGACTGTAGGACATTCTGGAGAAATTTGCAGTCAGATTTAAGTGACATAGTGACTGAGTTGATAAGTGCTGTGATTTAAGATGGGGAGTGGCAGCAATCAGCAGGGTCTTCGGTGGAATTGTAGCAGGGGAACCAATGAGGAGAGGCTGGCTCTGGGGTGACCCTTTGCAGCTGCGTTCGTTTCAGAACCATCTGCAGGCGAGTCAAAGAACACCGGGGAAAGCTTATCTATGACTAATTGCTATGGTCTAGATGAGATGTAATGAAGGCATGAATGATTTCTCCTCATCACGAACAGATCAGAACAGGCTTGAGATTGAAAATGATTCCTAACTGCTGCTGGTTTTAGAAATCTAAACCATAAAAGGAGATTAGCAACAGAACTGATTTGTTGGTCAAGACAGAACTCGGAATCACAGTTTACAGATGCTTCATAACTTGGATACTGCGATTAAAGGTGGAATTTATTGTGCTAAACAGAATGTTTTGATTGCGGTTTGTTTACTCATCAAGTCAGAGACATTTTTCACTCTGACTCGTACATGAATTTGTTTAGTCAGTGATGAGCTTTATTTAGTCTTTAGTCTCCTCTCTCCTTCTTTGGCCCCTGTCTCTCTCTCTCTCTCTCTCTATCTGTCTCTATCTCTCTATTTATCTCTCTCTATCTCTCTCACACGCTCTGACCTGCTTCTCATATTTGAACAGATGGGTCATGAGATTTCGTGAGAGTGTCTTCTATCTGTTTACAAGCTGCTCATGTAGGTAAAGGGTCGGAGGTAAGCAGAGTACTAATGTCTGTCAGAATGGGAAACAGACTTAATGGCCTACACACACACACACACACACACACACACACACACACACACACACACAGAGAGAGAGAGAGAGACCTGCACACATACACATACTCATGTAGCTACACCCAGATGTGCCGCTAAGTGATTTCAAGTGACGCCAACTACCGAGAGCGGTGGTGTCTGCTTGCATTCCTCCCACAAAACTCCCTTCACCCATCCAGTCACTTTCTAGCACGGGCAAAGTGCTTTTCGGGAAACGGCTCTCCCAGATGTACAGATAGACACACGTTTCTCTCTATCACTCTCTCTTTCTGTCCATCTATCTCTCTCTCTCCCTTTCTCAATCCGGGCAGTCAGTGAGGCGTAGGTTTGGGAAAGCGCTCTGCTTCTTTGTTGCGACATGCCAGGCCTCGCAAATTAACCCTCTTCATCAAAGCCCAAATCAAGCTATCAAGTGTCCCCGCCAGGGTTGGCTGCATGGCACGAAAGTGAGATTAGCATCAGTAAAGCCATCAATCATCTGACTAATATGTGAGAGTGTGTGTGTGTGTGTGCGTGTGTGAAGGTGTGTTTTAATGCCTAATGAGTCACCACCGGAATTTACACAGAACTGACTAGGGCAAAGGCATTTCATTGATACAGGTCTCGAGAGTGTGATTGCCACAGCCACTATTAAGCTCATTTCGGATCACCACCAAGGACTCCCACACTCGGTCTCAGAACAAGCACTATGCGTCCACTAGGCGTTCACACACAGATTTTGGGTCCATGTAAAGGTCACCATTGCTTAAAGACTTAGGTGCCTTGACAGGTTGTGCTGAGGCCTGGATCGTGCCACCTGAAGGTATTTCCCTAACAAATACTAGGGATACATGACCGCAGGTGTGTGTTGTTAGGGCGACCATGATAAATAAATGATACAGTTTAAGGTCTGTTGTTTGTTGTTGTGGATTAATTGGATAGAAGTGTATGTCTGCACACAGTGTTGGTGGTTTGGGCAATCGAATCAAGACGAGATGCAAGATGTTGCTGACAAGGGTATTGCAGGGCTTAAAATTCTCAGTTGCTATACTAAATTGTCCTAATGTGGGACACTGCCTAATGTGGGACACTTAAGCTCCAGTGGGTGTGGCTCTTCCCCAAACTAATGAATGTGAGTTAAACTATGGGAAAGCCAACGTTGTAGAGTCCTGTGATCAAGATTGGATGTGGATTTAATGTGTTGCCCTCACATTGTAGCCTAATATAGCCTAGCACTACTACTGAAGTCCGAAAAGCAAAAATGTCCCACATTTGGGAAATTCACACCTAACTGTAATTCAGTGTTGGGTCGGCTTGTTTACGATTTGAGAATAGATAATTATATCATGGCTTCCATTTTTTCTGACACTTCAGGCACATACAATTTCCTTGCTCTAAGCCCTGGCATCAGCTGGCTGTCACCAGTCTTACCTTTTAGCATTAACCCTTCGTTGTCTTCTATCCCTTTGTAGGTATTCATGAAGTCGGTGAAGCTGGAGTGGGTGCTGGGGAACATCGAGGCAGCACAGGAGCTGTGCACTGAGGCGCTGAAGCACTATGAGGACTTCCCCAAGCTGTGGATGATGAGGGGCCAGATCGAGGAGCAGTCGGAGAATACGGACAAGGCCAGAGAGGCCTACAACCAGGGGGTAGGGCACGCAAGCACGCCATTTAACAGTCACGTTTGCATTCAGTTGTTCAGCTAGTGCCATTTCTAAAAGCACTCTTGCAAGAGAAGATGTGAAGATCTGAGGGGAGTATGAAAAGGTCGCCTGCAGGCATAATGGGGGCATTTCAGATGTTACATTTAGTTGTTATTGTACTGCACAACTTGGATTGCAGTGTCATGTGCCATTTGCGTATAATTTACAGCCCCTCTACAGGCTTTTTATGTTAGGTCTCTTAATTGATTAGTCTTCTTTTTTTCAGGCAAAACACGTTTGTGTACACGTTTTGGACGTTGTACTGTTGATTTTACCTTCTTTTAATGCTTCTCTCACTGTGTGTGTGTGTGTGTGTGTGTGTGTCAGCTGAAAAAGTGTCCACACTCCATGCCCCTATGGCTCCTCCTCTCCCGGCTGGAGGAGCGTGTGGGTCAGCTGACTCGAGCCCGCGCCATCCTGGAAAAGTCCCGCCTCAAGAATTCCCAGACGCCGGAGTTGTGGTAAGACGGCCACACTGGCGTGGTTTGGCATGGCCGCGGTGCAGCGCAGAGCAGCGCATGGCTCTTTTACTTTCTAATCTCTCCACACCAGAGCTTGCTACTGGAGCCAGATAGAGAGATACCTTAAGACAGGAAAACACTGGCTTGCTGTTTAGAGACATTGCTTTACTACTTGTGTACTCACACACACACACACACACACACACACACACACACACACACACACACACACACACACACACACACACCACACACGTGATGGGGACACTAACACGCATACATGGGTGCAGCCCTGGCTTGAATCACACAGTAAGGTGTGTCTCCTCTCAGGTTGGAGTCGGTGAGACTGGAATACAGAGCTGGACTGAAGAACATCGCCAACACACTGATGGCCAAAGCTTTGCAGGAGTGCCCCAACTCAGGTCAGTTAACCACCCTAAAGCCAACCACACACTGCTGGCACCAACATGGGTCCGGTGCACTCCACCACAACATTCGATAACTTCATTTCTATTTGTTGTGTTTGTTTGATTACTTAGTTTCCATTTGTTTCGTTTGTGTGATTGCTTAGTTTCCATTCAGTGTACACCAGCACCAAACTTTGTCACCACGTCGCAGTTGCCGATTCAGGTTTATTTTTGGAAACAGAGTGGTGGTCCATTGTCAGTGATGACTTGACAAGTGTGTCGTACTCCAAGTCAACTTTATTTATATAGCGCATTTCATACACAGAGGTCATTCAATGTGCTTTACATAAACAAAAGCAAACAGGAATAGTTGATAAAAGCATAGAAGGGCAATAGTCAAAGAATAGTTTAAAAAGTAAAGAATAATAATAAAATAATAATAATAAGAAAACATAAAACACACAAGGTGATAGTACATAAAAGCATAAAAAGTGTTTAAAAATTAATAAAAAAAAAAATAAAACATAGAAACTATTAAAATTTTAGCTGAAAGATTTAGAAATGATCAGATAGATGTCGGCACAGGTGTGCAACTGATTCAGCACTCTGTGACTGGGGCTATGCCAAGCTCATTTTGCTTAGAAGTATCGTAAAAGCCTGTGCTAGAAATTTACTTAGCTAAGTAGCATTTTTTCTTTTAAAGGAAAAATGTGGTGCTTTTTCACATACATTTCCATTTCTCAAGGTCACCAAGTACCGTCGTTATGAAAAAAACACGAAAACAATCGGTTCACACAGCTCGAGTTGCTGCAGCCAAAAACTAAAGCAGCTGGGCAGCTACAGCGCTACACTCTGGAGGCATGAACGTGAGGGCTCATGAACATGCCCCCAGAGTGTAGCCCAGTTGCTTTAGTTTTCGGCTGCAGGAACTCGAAACGTTTCGTACCGACAGTACTCGAAGACCTCGAGAAATGAAGGTCTATGTGAAAAATTGCTGGATATCTCTTTTATGGTTATGGATATGGGATTTAGCAGACGCCTTTGTCCAAAGCGTTATACAAATACACAACAATATAATAGTTTAGACTACATTAAGGAGAACAGCAATAATAACAACAATGTCAATTCAGTCAAAAGCCTAATGAAATAAACAATGAAAATGAAGGAAATGGCAATAATAAACAATAATAAGTATACTCTTTTGATCCCGTGAGGGAAATTTGGTCTCTGCATTTATCCCAATCTGTGAATTAGTGAACACACAGAGCACACAGTGAACACAGAGTGAGGTGAAGCACACATTAACCCGGAGCAGTGAGTTGCCTGCTACAGCGGCGCTAGAGGAACAGTGAGGGATTAGGTGCCTTGCTCAAGGACACTTCAGCTGTGGGTGTGGGCATGGGAGAGCAGTGTTCAACCACTTCCCCCGCCCACCCTGTTTTCCTACTGGGCCGGGTATCGAACCAGCAACCCTTCGGTTATGTCCATTCAATAAATTATTTAATAACATTAGCACATAACAATAGCATGGTAAGACTACATTAAGGAGAATATCAATTATAAACAACAATGCAATGTCAAATTAATCAACAGCCTAACAAAAAAAAAAAAAAACATATACAAACCATAACGCTTTGTTATCATAATGTTTGAACCATGCTGAAGAAAGTCCACTTAATTTATAGTGGCATTGTCAACTAAATACAAATTATTGTATCAGGGTTTTTAAAGCCACGTCATACTGACAAAGGATTATAATGAATCACAACAGCTGAAGGGGGCACATACACACACTCACACATATCTGTAATAGAGAAATAGCCCCATTCATACACACAGTGACTAACGACATGAAACCATGTAACGTTGACGTAATCCAGCAATTCCAAGTGAAATAACCAGTGGTGGCGCGAAATGTTGCGCGACAGCTCAACTTTTAAGGTCACGGGTGACGAACGACCAGCAAGTCTTCATACATATTAACAGGGCTTATGGCATTTTCACAATTTCATAAGTTTTATTTACATAGAACCTTTCTAAAACTCAAGATCGCTTTACAGCGTGTTTGTTTATTCATGTTCATTGTGGTGGTCTTCTGACTGGGTGGTTAAGCTCCTCCTCATCCTGCCCACTCTGGCCCTCTCCCTCCCCAGGCATCCTGTGGGCTGAGGCCATTTTCCTGGAGGCCCGTCCCCAGCGCAAAACCAAGAGTGTGGACGCGCTGAAGAAGTGCGAGCACGACCCCCACGTTCTTCTGGCTGTGGCGAAGTAAGTCTGTGCCTTGCTCTGTGTCCACATGCCATTCACAGGGCGTGTGATTCTCATAGGCCAGGCCATTTAAGATTTGATAAAAAGATAAATATTCATAACAGATACTAGGTTTCTGATCACTTCAGGCACAGAACATTTGCTTGCTTGAAGCCCTGTGTTCATTTCGGCAGCTTTCAGTTGAGGTTGATAAAGGGATTCATACTGTGTAAAAAACACAGTCCCCAGCTCAGACCACAGAGTCTTATTTTTTATTTTTTTTTCTCTCCTACACGCTAGAGTTCAAATTAGCTCTGGATAAGCCTGAGGAAGTAAAGGTGTGGTGGTTGATATTGATTGGTGTATTAAGTGTTGGCTAATGACTTTGTGTGTGTGTTGCCTACAGATTGTTTTGGAGTGAGCGTAAAATAACGAAGGCCAGAGAGTGGTTCCTGAGGACCGTAAAGATTGAACCTGACCTGGGAGACGCTTGGGCGCTCTTCTACAAATTTGAGCTGCAGCACGGAACAGAGGTACGGCATCATGCACAGCATCATCAGAACCAAAACACACTCTTAAAAGTCCCTACCTCTGTAAATCTATTTACCCTCCCAAAGCAGCCCAATTCAATCCGCATGGCTCATTAGCAGAGATACTGATGTAGTGATTCTACAGTGTTGGTTTTGATTTATATATAATTGTAGGCAATATATTTAGCGTCTGTCAAATAGATAGTGGTGAAATTATGCCTGAAATTGCATTTTAATGATATTTGCCTGAAACTGCTTTTACACACCAGGTCATGTAATCGCTCATTTACACACAAGCATTATTACTGTCACACAAACACACACATTAAAAAAAAAAGTGTTTCCATAACATTTACATTTATCACTTTGATTCATTTAGCAGACACTTCTATCCAAAGCGTAGCATTCAAGCTATAGTGCAGAGGAGACCTTAGCTAGAATTACTACTGCATCTGTCAGTACTATTTTGACCGGCCACACAGCCCTGAATCTATGCGCTGTTTGTAAAACAAATTGCACATAGTAGGCCACACACACACACACACACACAGAAAGAGACAGAGACTCCCAGACACACATTTCTTGTGCTGCTGTGTGAGCCTGACGGTGTGCTCTGCTGGGTGGTCTGTGTGTGTGTGCCTCAGGAGCAGCAGCAGGAGGTGCGGAAGCGCTGCGAGAACGCTGAGCCGCGGCACGGGGAGCTCTGGTGCGCCGACTCCAAACACGTGCTCCACTGGCAGAAGAAGATCGGGGAGATCCTCGTGCTGGTGGCCTCTAAGATCAAGAACACCTTCTGAGCACGAACGCCACGCCTGGACAAAAATGTGACGACGCAAACATACATCCATTCATGTGTGTTAGACCCACAGCACATCATATTTGTTCCTTTATTCTTGTATTTTTTTAGACTGTTGGATTGTGACCAACAAGAGTGTCGGTATGTTTTTTTTTTCTATTATAATTGGTACTCCCATGGCTTTTAATCCATCTAGCTGCCTGTGCTTCACAAGGACTGTTAAATACTTGCTCTTCATTGGACTGCAGAAATTGTTTGATGTATTCGACAAAACCTGTTTTTCTATTTGTTGTGGAAATATATTCTAAGATTTGACTTTGAATTTTGTTTCCCCTCAATGCACCGGCTGCTTTTGCCTCCCTGTGTAAGGCTGATACTTGTTCTGTAAACCTTGAAAATGTCAATAAATTGAGTAAGAGAAGTAACCAATTAAGCTTCCTCAACGACTGGTCTTTTGTGAATATTCAACAGAAAATCTGAATGAACGTGGATCAGTGTATAAGGCATGGCCCAATCATTGATTGGCAGTATGCGTCATGACCCCATAATTCATTATAAGGAACTACAGACGCGTCCAAATTGCAGATGTGTGTACGTACAGTTATTGTTACCGTGTTATGTATTTTTACAGACATTTCTTAAAAGTTGGAAGACGAGCTTTAACAAATGCGCGCACAGTCTGCGTTTGGCGTCCTCGCCAAATCCACCCGTGCTCTTGTATCGAAACCGAAAGCAACCAAAAAGTGATTGATCGCGGAAGTTTTTTTACTTTAACCGAGCTCCTGTAATCCAAAGCCCACCGCCAGTAGTCCATGACGAAGGAAATTGGAGCCGTGGACGGTAATGCGGGGATCGTGGAAGGCACGGAACAGAGAGGCACACTGGGTGTCAGCACATCAGATCTGCTGCTTGATTCACGAACATCTATTTAAAGTCGATGAATGCCATATAAGACGATTGGTGTCTTTGCTAGTGTTCCTGAGATTCAACAAAATTCTATTCCAGGAAAATGTGAGATACGTACTACGAGCAGTATGTGAACACTGGCTTGGCTGGGGTTGACAGAATGGGATTCACAAGGGTCATTCAGCATACTATGATAAATGGTAGGTAGTGTCTTCTTGAAAGCTCGTTGGAACTGTTTATTAATTGTTTTTATGATAGGCCTAACGTTGAAATAGTCAAGACATTTTGAGTATGGGATTTGGAAATGTACATGTGCACCCGTTAATAGTGAATAATGTCACGTTCATTTACTAGTCACTTGTTTTACTTGTCAGTGTGTTAACAGGCCATCTGTTTGCATCGTTGTGGTGACGCTGCTCTGTGCAGTAGCCTACAGTAAACGGCGGTTCGACTACGCCAACATTTTAAGCACATACAGAAACCTGATTGTTCCAGAGCTTCAACAACTAGTAAGTTAAACACCCTGTCAACTGTTTTGTCAAGTCAGTCTGCCACCCTCTGGTGAAATTGCCTTCTCCAACAAGAACTCCCAAAAATGTCACTTGTTGGCCATTCTGCACTGTTGTCTGTTTTTCCTTTGGGACTTGTTCGTTAAACATATTTTGTATCTTTAGAATCTAACCGGTGCCTCTTTTGCATCCGAGGGAAAAGATTGCTGTCCTTCTGAAAAGGTGCAAATCCCTTTTAGGCCACTTTTATCTTCACAACTTATGATCATTGAAGTGTGTATGGCGGGTATAGCCAGACAGAAGTACTCAAGAGCACTTTCTCTACAGGTGCATCGTATATTTCGCTCAATCTGTGGGATGACCAAGCAGTACCTGAACAATACAGGGCAGCAGGGAGAAATTGGACGGGTGGTGCAGAAGATGGAGTTTCTGATCACGGAACGGTGCAAAAAGGTTGGCATGGTGAGACTCTCAGGAATGACTTTGGAATGAATCTTATATTCTAAGACAACCAAAAGATCCAGTAAATTAAATGTAACTTACAAAAATGGAAAAGCATGCCAGCAGTATGTCTGTGTCTGTGTCAGTGTCTCTGTGTGTTCATGCCGGGAATAAACCGTTTTGAATCAGTTTACTGCCCAAATTCCGTTAATGTCAATATTCCGTTTAACCTGTTTACATGCAAGAAGAATGTCACGTTTTGAGCATATTCCTGTATAGCAATAGACATTATTCCGAAATAAGCGACGCAGCCCACAAAAGGCTTTCAACGTCATCTCCGCTGGTGGAATTCCCTCTTTTGGTTGAATAATACAGCGCCTTCAGGGTCTTCCACCTGTATTTCACTTGTTCAGGCGTATGTCCATAGCCAGCCTCATTAAGTTGTTTACAAATATTTTTTAAAACGTCGCTAATTGTGTGAATTGAGCATGCGGAGGCCTACAACACCCTTCTGGGAGCATATTCCGTTGTTTTTTTTAATGACCCAATATTCCGTTTAAAACAGGCATATGCTAGGGTGTGCAAACGGTTTATTAGTTAGCCGAATATGGCCTTTTCGGTTTATTTATACAGAATAAGGTGTTCACAAGCGCATATTCGGTTTATTCCCAATAAACTGATTCGAAACCGTTTATTGGTTGCATGGAACCGCGCTCAATGAAGACCTTTTTGTATCTTTAAGCCTCCTCTCTCTCCTGACACAAATATGTTGTGCTTGCAGGTAAAGCAGAGGACTGCAACGTGTAAAGATGCAAAACTACAAAAGTTAAAAGAAAAGTGTCTAAAACGAAAGAAGAGAAGAAGGGACCATTGCCGTAGGGAGGAGAAAATGAAGTTGGTTCAAATGCTTGTTTTTTGCTGGCAAAAACTGCAGAGTGCCACACCCTGAGGAAGGGTGAGGGGAAGGGAATTGAAACACTGTCTCTGACGGTTATATCCGCTCACTGAATGTAAAAGCCATCATTACACATGTCTGTCCATGATGCTTGGTTCCTATTTATCTTAGATTCAATGTGTCAGTATTTGAATAAATGTTGTTTTTACAATATTCTTTTTGTCACACATATGACTATGAAGCCTTATAAAATCAGCTGGGTGCTTACTTTATTCCCTATATGTTTGTACCAAATCAACATATACCATTTACACATAGACCTAATATGACTTGTATAGGCTACTTGTATTTGCTCATATGTCATCTGCTGAACTGTGTATTCAATCTCTATTCATTCTATTCAAAAGTGTCCCATTATCTGAAAGTGCATGCATAAACCAAATAAGAGCATTGGCACATTGTGCATTGATGCATCATAAAAATATGTTGTATTTCTTAATAAATATTTTAAAAACCAACTTCAGAATATAATATATTATATTACTCAGTTTAGAATTATAATTGGACTATACAGTGAATTGTAACGGTTGTGACCTATTATGCATACCCGGAACCTTTGTGATGGGCATCGTTTCACAACGGAAGAAAATTAGTCAGGTACTTGGGGAATTTTACTGTCTGGGATGAACGCAACACCAACGTGAAATACACAAATTGTGTCTTAAGAAATACCCTGGTAAATATGCAACTATGTCAGTGAATCAGTGTTCATTGTGTTAAGCTGTTTTTAATAATTAGTTTAAATAAGTTGGCGACTGTTGTAGTGGAGTGTGGTAGCCATAAGCGTATGAAAAATGTCAGTGGGTAACGTCATGTAGAAAAAAAAAAAAAACATTTTTTACTGTTGGATTATAACTCCTGAAACAACGGATTATTTGCCTCAATGAGTTTTGCGTGTGGATATGTTAACTTTAAATTATTTCAGATATGGCTGAAGTGGACATGGACCCGGAGGTGGCACGGGGTTTGTTTGAAGAGGGGGCTACACTTGTCCTGCTTGACGTGCCCGAAGGAACGGAGTTGGGTATCGACTACAAGAGTTGGCAGGTTGGCCCTCGCTTCCGTGGCATAAAGATGATTCCTCCAGGGCTTCACTTTCTCCATTACAGCTCCTCAAATCCCAAGAGCATGGGCGGTGAAATAGGTCCCAAGATGGGTCTCTTCCTTTCCTTAAAGCCCCGGGAACTTGTTCTGGCCCACTGGGACAGAAATGAGGAGGATTTGGACTTTTCTGCTACTCAGAATGTGGAGGAAGTGGAGCGCGTAAAGGCAGGGCTTCGGGAACTTGACCCTTTCCTGGGACCATATCCGTACGACACTTTGCGCAAGTGGGTGTCCCTGACGGACCGCGTCACCCAGGAGGTCGCAGAAGCGCTCCAGCCCTTGAACGGCCGCGTGTGCGCCTTTTGCGACGTGGTGCCCGAGTTGCAGTTGACCCACACTCGGGACCGCGCTGAGCAGAACCTGCCCCGCAACGACACCGCTTGTCAGAACATGAAAGAAGGGTTGGACAGGCTGCCCCGAATGAAACAGAGGGAGGGTACCGAGCTGCGCTTCTCTCACATACCCAAACAAATGTATCCTCCCGGGGCAACGCCTGCTCAGATCACCCAGTGTAGCATGGATCTCAGCTACGCCCTCAGCTGCCTTCTGGAGCAGCACTACCCTCAGCAGCCGCTTAACGTACTAGGTAAGTTGTAGCACCTGCCCTTTAAACAGTTTCTTAAAGGTGGCCTACATATGAGGGACAGCCATGCGGATGTGTGCTTACTTTTTGTCACCCTCTGTGTATTGTCATAGTTAAAGGTTGTATCAGCGATTGCAGGCCCAAACATAAATGATCACATTCATCTAATCTTTTGTAACGATCCGCTAGCTGCCCGCCCCATAAGCAGGCGTCAAAAAACGCGTCTCTGTAGGCAGCCTAGGCTCTGAGATCTGCACACAAAAACAATTGCTAACAACAAGTGTTGCCAACCACTCAAAGGCAAAATAATGTGTTCCAACCAATAACCGACGAGATGCGCGTTCAGGAATTTTAATTGCACGGAAAGGAGGGGGAGGGAGTAGCGAGCTAGCTCTTTGTTTTAATATTTAATAACAAGCAAAGTTATTGCCACTGTTCAATCCCTGAGGGGTATTTCACAAAACCTAGATAAGGGATTAAGCTGGGATTTTTATGTTATCCTGGATGAATTTAGCCTTGACTTGGTTTCACAAAAGAGATGGCACATAAGTTACCATGGGGATTTATTCTCTGCACCTAGCCTAACAGCCAAGCTAAGTTAATTCTAATGTTAATTATGTGGTCTTATTGGTTCAGTTAGCTGTCATTCACATCAGACCTCCGTGCTAATTTTAAGGAGCTTTATTCCATTTATAAACTATTTGCTAAATGTATTTGCTCGCAAAACAAAACCGATTGTCTGCCTACTACCATATGGATATTATTAAGTGTGCTTGCAAAGCAGCACACTTATTGTTCTTCTTAAGTTTTATTATTAAGTGTGCTTGCTGCAAAGCAGCACACTTATTGTTCTTCTTAAGTTTTATTATTATTATGATTATTTTTCCGTCTCCTAATTTTTTGTCAGCTCTAGCGCCCTAGGCCCTTTGAGACAGAGACACCGTTCCAACTTTAAAACGTCCGGTCAGTACGGTGTAAGTTGGTCGCGAAGATGACGTCAGGTGGGTGTGTCGTTAGATCCGTCATATTGGATTGAACAGAAAGCGACACTAAATTTTCACAGGTCACAAATTTGGTCGAGCATACGAAACTTGGCGTACATTATCCTTGGACCAAGCCTCACAAAAGTTACCGGAAGGATTTTTGATTTTTGAAAGCGTTTGCCCGTCACAGCCAAACGAAATCGGCGGCGAAGCTCCGAAACAGGAAGTCGTCCATATCTCAGGAACACTGTCTCATATCGATACCACATCTGGGGACTCCAATGTAAGGGTGCATAAGCTAAAAAAAAAAAGAAATATTCCAAATCACCCACAGGTATTTGGTTACTCTCACCATTCACCTTCTATCACAATGCCTTTCAAGTATGCTCAATATCTCCAGGCAACCTTACCCACTCATGTAATCCTTGCTCTGCCATGGGATAGTATGGACTTACGAACTGAAATGACAAGGAGAACAGTAGCTATATATAGCTTACATAATAGAGTTGTTTACACATTGACGGTATTCAAATTAAATTTTTCATTATTGTTAAATATCATGATGGGAGAGTATTATTAAAAATGTTACAAGTATGCAAATGCATATGTTTACGGGCATTTAGGTTTTACTGTGTTGTTTTGTTGTAAAGACATGCAAGGCATTCTGGGCCATGTAATGAACAGTGGTCAGCAGCACTCCATAGGCTACGTATTGATATGAATAGGTGTTTCTGTAAACCTAGGGACAATAAACAGCTATCTCTGTTACAAAAACGAGCTGGTAATCGCTCATTGAAGAGGGAACTATGATAAAAAGATTGTTTTCCTAAAAGCATGGTGTTGACAAAAGAATAAGCAGGAAATGCCACTTTATCTTAAATAGCCTACTGAACGCTAGGTGGCAACGTTGTATTACATTTCACTAAATGCGGTGGAATTAGTGTGAGCTTCACAAGGAAGGAAGGTGCAAATATTATGTAATTTATCATGGGAAATTATTGGAAATGTTATTTCTTGTTTATTCTAATTGCAAACCACACACATCCATTCGTAATCACATGTACACATTTAATACTGGAAGACTGTCTATTCGTTTATTTGATGTTGCTTAGCAACGGGGACAGACTTCAGAGCAAAGATTCTAGAACAGAGCTTCAGAGAGACACGCGTTTTGAGTTAGGTGGCCAAGTAGGCCACCTAAAATATCGGGTTTCCATGTGTATGTGCTGGATGGTGTGCTTCCTTTATGAAAGTAAGTGTTTTATACAGTTAACGTTACAGACATAATGAGTCATGTTGTAGTGGTCCACATAAATGTGCCCCTTCTGTTATTAGAATGCTAAGCGGAGATTTTAACATCATTCATTTATTGTGTGGCTAGAAGCTAGCTTCTAGCTAGCTAGGTCATAGGGAGGAGATGTTGCTGTAACGTTATGAGATTTATGTTGCTTAGCGTAATGCCATGGTCATTTGATGAGATGCTTGTACTCGTAACTTCGTCACTCGTAACTTTAGGACTCCTATTTTTTTTTTTACTAAGAGTAATTCAGGAAGCATTTTAGCCCTAAAAGTAGCGCCTGAGTCTGTGACAGCTTAAACGAGGACTCCTAATAAGACCGATTCACAAACAATGTTTTGTGGTGGCATTTCACGTCGCAATGTTTTGAAATGCGTCTAACAATCACGAGGGAACAATTTTGCATTGTAGGCATAACTAAGGGATGCAGTAACACCACCAACAACAACCAAAACTAGCCTACTCATTGTTTACATGTACATTAAATGTAACGTTTCATTGTGAATCAAATTAAAAGATTCTCCTCTTTGCAAACGTTGGCATAGGCCTATGGTGACAGATTAATTACAGTGCATGAAAATGCACTGTACTGTTCTTCCTAGGCAACTTCAACAACTTCTTCTTCCGCTTACCACTTTTTCCGTACGCAATTTCTCTTGAACAGTTTAACTTAGAAACTTCATTCAAACTTTGTAACGTAGGTCTTCAAACGGACCAAGCAGCTATGTCTTTTCAACTTTTAAACTTTTATACTTTTTAAACTATTAAAGAAAAACTTTTTAAAAATCCCCATAGACTTAACATTGCCTATTGTGACATCATAATACGGCCGTTAAGTAATTAGAATCCTATGGCAGGTGTTCAGGCCACCTGCAGCCTCAGGCTTTAAGCATACAATCTGGGTCAATTAAGACTACACATCCTATTCAACTGTTTCCTCTGCCCAAAACTGTTTCAAAATAAAAGTCCTCACTACAATAATCCACTGTTAAACAATGTAACCCATTAAACTACTGAACTTTTTACATTCAACTTTTAAACAGTCTACTTTTAAACTATCTATCTATTAAACTAGCTGTCTATTAACAACTTTTAACTTGTCATCAACTGTCAACACTTTTCATCAACTATGACTCCTACCCACTGTAGCTAGTTAGCATGGTTAATAAAGTTAGCATGTTAGCATTGCTAGCATTTTTAGCAAAACTATTAAAAATGATTTGCTAGGTTAGCTAAGTCACATGGTTAGCATAGTTAGCATGCTAGTTAGCATTTTTAGCAAAACTGTTCAAATTGATTAGCTAAGTTAGCTAAGTAACATGGTTAGCATAGTTAGCATGCTAGTTAGCATTTTTAGCAAAACTGTTAAAAATGATTAGCTAAGTTAGCTAAGTAACATGGTTAGCATAGTTAGCATGCTAACATGTTAGCATGCTAGTTAGCATAGTTAGCATAGCTACTAAAAATGATTAGCTAAGTTAGTTAAGTAACATGGTTAACATAGTTAGCATGTTAGTTAGCATAGTTAGCATAACTACTAAAAATGATAAGCTTGGTTAACTAAGTCACATGGTTAACATAGTTAGCATTGCTAGCATAGTTGGCATGTTTAGCAAAACTGCTAGAACATGTTAGTTAAGTTAGCTAAGTAAAGATGGTTAGCATGTTAGCATTCTAAAGACTACTATAAAACATTAGCTAAGTAGCATGGTTAGCAGAATTTCAAATCTTAGCATAACTGCTAGCATTACAGCCATTCCAACTTTCAGTTATCGTCAAATATCTACCTATACACAGCCATTAAACTATTTGAATATCAACATTCATTCAACTTCCAGTCTGTCAACAACTTTTAAACTATTTACCTTCAACTTTTAAACGGTCTACTTTTAAACTATCATTAAACTATCTATTAAACTAGCTGTCTATCAACAACTTTTAAACTATCTACTGTCTATCAACAACTTTTAAACTATCTACATTCAGCTTTTAAACAGTCTACTTTTAAACTATCAACTTTTATTAAGCTATGCAACCACCATGTCTATCCTAGCATCACTGTAGTAACCATCTCTGTATTATCTGTTTTAACTATACATGATATTTTACATCACAACTTTAGCATTTTCATGCACTGGTAATTCCTTGGAATTGCATTTCTAGTTTAATAATGTTGCTGCGTGAATCATGGTAAGCGCGAATGAAGTGGCCACTTCTTAATAGGAGTCACTGTATGGAAGTAGGCTGAGTAAAATAGAGATGTTTAAAATAAGATAAAGTTAGGATATGCCCGCTTGACAACGGCAGAGATAACTGGCCTTTGGCCATAGCATTCAACCATCCATTTAGAACGACTGGCCTTCATAGCAACCAAGGATCTTAGCTGTGATTTATGTAGCTACAGTATGCATACAATGTGATGCAAAGTATAGAAAGGTGATGAAATATACAGAGACAGGTCAAGAAATATAGTGCAATGTAGACAGTAGTATACAGTTGATTTACAGAAGGTGGTTTAGAGTAATATGAATTAAATATAAATATGTGCAGTGTATTAGCAGTTATCTCATACAATAAGTAGAATAATGTATGTAGTAGTAGTAACATTATAATAGTAGAAATAATAATATAGATATATGCAGTGTATTAACAGAATATAATAAAACAGAATACATATGGATATTCAATATGACAAATATATAACAGATATGTACATAACATACAGCTATGTGCAGTGTGGAAACAGTGTCATTGTAGTGCAGAAACAACATTATAAGAGTAGTAAGAATAAGTTTATGTGCAGGATGAATAGTATAAAGATCAGTAGAATAACTATGTATAAATGTAATTACAGTAGGCCTATGTACATTTGTAAATAAATAGAAAACTATGGGTGAGAGGGATAAATTAATTTTATTTAATCGTAAAAGTAAATTGCATTCAATTAAATTGCAATTAAAAATCTTTCCAGTAGGCTTTAATGTCACACAAAAAGTACAACCAAAGCTGAGCTTGATCAACTAGAATGTCTAAAGAACCAGAACTTGAGTGTAGTTTTTTGCTGGGTCCCAGGCCATGTTGGTCTGAGGGGAAATGAGAAAGCGGACAGTGCTGCTAAGCAAGCCCTCAATGAAGAAGTCACAGAATGTCAAATCCCTGCCCCAGACCTTAAACCTATACTGAACTCTTACATCTCAGATAAGTGGCAATCTGAATGGGATTAATGTACCAACAACAAGCAAGGAATGTGAATTTTGGCACATTTTCATGATCCACTGGGTCGTTTTGGGCCACACAAAATACGGTGTTGCTAAAATTATTCCTATTGTGGCTATTGGAGACATGCGCACACACAAAAAAAACATCACTAATGTTGTGGACATTCCTTTATTCTGAGATACATCAATAGGCTCTCAAAACAATCCCAAACAGACATAAGGTCTTTATAGAGCAAATCTATATAGATTATTTGTCAAATAAACCAGTAAAACAGAATTAGGGGATGGAATATATAACATTCACACTCATAGCTCATATTTTTTAAATAAATCAGTGAAAAAGTATCCTGACAAACAAGCAGCATTTTAATGCCTTAGTCATATTTCATAATTTCACATTTTTCTCTAGGTTACCTGATAGCCCAGTTTGAGAGGTGCAAGACTCGTGACATTATTTATTTTTGCAGCCAATCACTGCTGTTGTTTTATTTTATTGATTTGATTTTAGTCATAGAAGCTAAATTCGAAGGCAGGCCACAGGTAAAATCCAACGAACTGCATTCACCCCGCAAGGCAATAGTTGAATAGAGCTTTTGAGGTATTGCCACTGCTCCAACACTGAAAGGCACTGTTAGAATGCTTGGATCAAGCCAGGTTCAGCATAGCGTATGTCACTGTCTGCTCACGTTGGTGACCGGACCAGGGCAAGCACACTTTCGCAGTTCCCGCCGGAAATGCAGTCTAGTTTTAATTGTGATCGCCTTATAATTATTAACATAGGCCTAGGTAGGCTACTCATTGTTTGCTTATTTTATTGATAGACGTTTGATGAATAGCCTACTGTAGTTGATTGGAAGTGGAGGGGCAAGTTTTCGAAGGTATTTTCAACTATAATATTAAGGTATATCATACTATGTGCATCTTTGCAGTGGCAAGCGCTTTCTTACTGATGTTGCGTGCCGAGACAAGGAAGCACTCACACGTGGGTGCATACGTAAATTTGCATTCAGTTGGTCTACCACGCCTACTTCTGCTGTTTTACAGAAATAGCCATGATTCCCCATTCCAAAAAGGATAACTTTACTTCATTGTTAGTCTATATCAAAAGCGGTTGTTCACTTTGTGTGAATGACGCTATTTTCCGCAGAAACGAGACGCTATTTTAAATGACGCTATTTTGGAGCAGAAACGAGAACTCGCACACATCCTGAATTACTTACACCTGGCTTGACATAGTCGCTCCTACTCATCCTGGATTGGCATTAGTGAAACGAGTTGAGCTAGGATGACCAGACAATGCTATGTCAAACCTCGCTTTATCACTTATCTTGGATGTCTTAATTCTGCCTTTGTGAAATACCCCTCTGCACTGTTCACTTTTGCATTACCGTCATTGCACACACTCTACCATATAGCACCTTAACATGGTCAATGCAGGTCAGTCCATACCAGACCTTGGTAATCACTTCACATGCTCTGTAATTTTTACATTTCTGTGAGCGATTTTTATGTATGTGAGATGTATAGTGTATGTTGTGTTATGGTTGTAAGCTACTGGATGCCTAAAATTTCCCTCGGGATGAATAAAGTATGTATCTAGCTATCTATCTATCTATCTATCTCCATCTTAAACAAGACTCGTATGTCATCTACTCTGCTGTTTTCTTGCTAAGAAATTGGCACAACTTAAATAATATGGTTTTACAGCACTTAAACTAATGTGTATACTTTTTGAAAGCATTCACTAAGATGGATGATGTAAAAGTGAGTGACATGGGTCTTGGTCTCTCCTCTACACTGCAGTCAGTCCTGACATTGTCCTGCTTAGAATGACTATAGAGACACAGGAACCTTCCCTGGGCATATCTATCATTGGTGTTGTGTGTTCAAAGAGCACTGAAGGAACAGTGGCCCTTTGCTGGAGGTTTTCCGCAGCTGCTAACTTCATTTATTTGGTTTGACCATGCCGCGATGATCTTATTAATCATGTCATCTCTCTTCCACTGTGCTCTGCCTCAGGTGAGCTGCAGTTTGCTTTCGCCTGCTTCCTCCTTGGGAACGTGTATGACGCTTTCGAGCACTGGAAGAGTTTGCTGTCGGTGCTGTGCCGCTCCGAGGAGGCCATGCGCACGCACAAGGAGCTGTTCCTGGGTCTCATCAGCGTGCTGTACCACCAGCTCGGAGAGATCCCTCCAGACTTCTTTGTGGACATTGTCTCCCAGAATAACTTCCTCACGACCACCCTGCAGGTACACCAATCTGCACACAATTGATTGAGTCAGTTACTTATGGGGCAACCGTGGCCTACTGGTTAGCGCTTCGGACTTGTAACCGGAGGGTTGCCGGTTCGAACCCCGACCAGTAGGAACGACTGATGTGCCCTTGAGCAAGGCACCTTACCCCTCACTGCTCCCCGAGCGCCGCTGTTGTAGCTGGCAGCTCACTGCGCCGGGGTTAGTGTGTGCTTCACCTCACCCCTATGTTAAATTCCCATAGAGACAGGCAGATTTTTATTTTTAAAGGCCAGTTTTTTCATGGATCCAGAATACTGTGCATCCTGATAAAGTTACCTTGGCCTTTGGAATTAAAATAGCCCCACATCATCACATACCCTTCACCATACCTAGAGATTGGCATGGGTGTTATTTCAGTTAGCCTATTAGCTGGTTTGATTGGCATTGAGCTCAATGAGCATCAAACCAGCTAATAGGCTAACTGAAATAACACCCATGCATTTTACACCCTGTATTTTAAGGAAGAACATTTATTTATTTATGATACATTATTCATTCACTAAGAAAATTGGTGTCCTTAAAGGTTAGATATTTCCTCATTTTTCACTTAAGGCATTAAGATCAATTTCCAAAAGATGATTTTTTTTTCTCTTTTCAGTCAACTTTAGCATGGGTACCAATACTTTTGGCCAGCACTGTATACTTATACTGGTACAGTTCTGATTTACTTCTGGTAGTAATGATATCATCAGTAAAATCAACATACAGTGGAATGATTTGAAAGATGCTGGAAAACACAGATATCAGATATAGGAGACAATGGAAGCTTAGTGTTGGAGACACAAAAAATGAACGTAGATGTAGTAGTGATCCACGTTGTTATCGCAAGCTGGCGCCTCCATGTTAGTGTGGTCAGTTTCCACAATGGCCACTAGAGGGCCATGTCTGCAAAAGAATACTGACACAAACCACAAACAGTTATCTTGTAATGCGATGTCCCTTGTGTTGTTTCAATTGACCACATCCATGTCTTGCACTGCATTGGCAAGCGTGTCTCAGTATAACTTTGATGATAAAAATGCATGAGTTCATTTACTGGGCAAATGGTTTATTATTTTCCTGTTTTCATTATCAGTGTGTCTAAACCCTGGCAACCCCCCCCTCCCCCCCTCTCTGGCCCTTCTTTAGGACTTTTTCCAGTTCGCCACTGGGCCTGGGATGGACAGCACGCTTCGGAAGAGGGCGGAGAAGTTCAAAGTTCATCTGACCAAGAAGTTCCGCTGGGACTTTGAGGCTGACCTTGACGACTGTGCCCCAGTGGTGGTGGAGCTCCCTGAGGGAGTCACTCTGGAGTGATGTGTGTGTATGTATGTGTGTGTCTGTTTGTATACACAGGCTTGCGTGTGTGTGTGTGTGTGTGTGTGCGCGCGTGTGTGTTTATCTGTTTGTGTGTGTGTGTGTATGTCTGTGTGTATGTGTTTGTCTGTTTGTATACACAGGCTTTTGCGTGTGTGCGTGCGTTTATTTGTTTGTGTGTGTCTGTGTGTATGTGTCTCTTTGTATGTATGTGTGTGTCTTTGTATACCTGGGCTTGTGTGTGTGTGTGTGTGTCTGTGTATGTATGTGTGTGTATTTGTATGGTCTTTGTTGTGTGTGTGTGTTTATGTTTATCTATGTGTGGGTGTGAATACGTTTGCTTGTGTATGAAATTTTGATTGTGTGTGTTTGTGCGTTCACCTCCCTTTGGGCCTTAAGCGTCACCAGTTACTCATAGCATTCTCTTACACACCCCTAAAATGGGTCCCTTTCCAGGCCTTTGGATCGGATTCTCTCTCTCATATCAAAAACTGGAGAGGCAGACGGGAGTGTTCAAATCATTCCATAATGGAATGTTTGAAAGTTTATACAAATTTGAAAGTCGAGAAATTCGTCATATTTTTGTTTGTTTGTTTGTTTTGTTTTATTCAGTCTTGGCTCTCCATGATCAGCAAAACCAGGGAAGGGGATTTCTGCTCATCATTGTGCGGATGTTTTTCTAACAGCTTTTCTAGTAAACTCTGGCTTTTATTTAACTAACGGTTATATACTATATATACTAATTTAACACAAGGCCACCCTTTTCCTGTACCATCCTCACTACAATCTAAAGTAACCATCTTCCCTGCTATTCCCTGGACATTCCTTGTAATAAAGTTTTTTGTTGGTTAAGTTTTTGTTTGTATTCTTTTTTTGCTGACGGAGGTAATCCAAGCATGGTGTAATGACAGCCCACTGTAACAGCTTGTCCTAACTGCATGCCAGTGTCTGACTCGGGTGTGGCATTGAGTGCTCGCTGTCCACACAGAATCCGTTAAACACGCTGTTATATTTTGACGCTGCGTCATTTTCCTCTTTCAAAATAACAACATGAGTGACAAAAAGGAAATAGAAAGGGGTGCTCCGACAAAAGTTCTGCTCATCGCGCTGCAGAGCTCTGTGTTGCACCACCTCCGGTTAGGACATTAAAAAATGTGTAAATCAGGTTTCTAGGCCGAGTACTGTATACTTGCATATACAAGGAATTTGGTCTCTGCATTTATCCTATCCGTGAATTAGTGAACACACAGTGAGGTGAAGCACACACTAACCCGGAGCAGTGAGCTGCCTTGCTACAGTGGCGCTCGGGGAGCAGTGAGGGGTAAGGTGCCTTGCTCAAGGGTACTTCAGGGCACTGTTTTGCGCCGTTTGTTGCTTGCAGGTGCCATGTCACTTGTGCTGGGCTAATTGTCACCAACTTCAGTTTCTACTTGACATATTCACCACACTTCTCTTTGTAATACTCCCAGTTTGGAGGCATGATTGCATGAATCTTTTTGATCCATCATGTTGGCTTCCTTTTTCTTTGCTTGCCATCACAGTTTAGCTTTAGCAGCCATTTGCTAATGCTCCATACAGTTAAACTAGCCTATTGGCTCCTACTGACTGATATAACAATGAATATAGGCTAAAATAGTTTAAATTTAACTTCAGTGATTGTGTGGTTAAGGACTTTTGAATTATATATTTTGATCAAATGTTGAAGTTATTATGTGATCTTAATAAAAAAAACAATCTTGGAGACTCCTAGAGTACCACTAGAAGGAATTTGCGTACCACCAGTGGTACCCGTACCACAGTTTGAGAACCACTGGTCTAAACCTGGAATACCTGCTGTACCAAACTGCCTTTTTAAGTTAAGGTGAACTAAGGTTTATACCAGAGTTTCCGCTAGAAAAAAAATGGTGCCGGTCAAAGTGACGGGCAGAGGTTTCGTTTTTTACCGGACATTTTGATGATATGCCGGTCAAATATCCTAGGCTATCGCTTCTTAATTAGTCAAATTGAGGAAAACTGGAGACAGGCTATGTAGCTTAAAGAATGACATAATCAGGCTGTATAGAATGCAACATGTTCATTAGCCTAACTTAAACAAGATCTAGCCAGTATCTTTTCATGGACAGAAGAGTCCGCTTCGTTCGTTGTTTTATAAAGGCCAAGTTGTTTGTTGCTGCTACCCACGTTGTCTCCACTTATGCGCACACACAAGAATGAGCGCTCACACCACTATACCCCCTAATGCTATGACGCTTTATTTGATAACAATAAATTAAGAAATGTTTCCTATTCTGGGATGTTTAGTTTCTTTTTCTTTCGGCCGCGGTTCAATGATACCGTTTAATTGTGCCAGAAATTATCCGAGGACCAGTAATCTCGTCTCGTCGACAGAGAACGCATAGGCCTACTGTATGCTTTGGGTAAAGAACACTTTGCATGTCCAGTCAGTGTACACGGAGCAAACTCCACTTCCAATGTCACTGATTCCGACAGATAGGCCACGACCGACACTTCTGCTTTTTATCTGGTGGTGGTGGAGTTGACCGGACATCTGAGGCTTCAGACGTTACCAATTTATCATCCATCGCGTCTGGCCTCTGAAAAAAACTTTTAAGGCTAGTCTGCCTGGGCCTGGCCATGTTTGAACCGCCTCACTCATTTGTTCGTTGTTTAACATGGACGTTTTAAGCGTGCGCTTCCTATTTGATATGCAGCAAAGGCCACTGATGTAGTACTCGAGTCCGGTCTCGAGACCGATTTCTGCTTTCTCGGACTCGATTCGGACTTGTTCCTTCAAAGACTCGGTCTTGACTCGGTCTCGGACCACAGTGGGAGGAGAAGGACTCGTAATTTCAAACCGAGTCCTCGAGACCAACGCATTTTTTTCTGTTCATATAAAAAAAAAATCAAAATGAAATTTCACGGCAGCCACGTCTTTGCCCCTTGTTGGCCTTGGTGCCCCCTTCTTTCAATATTCTGCTTTGCGTCCGTTTAATAGCGTTTAAATATATGCCACAGCCGAACTGTGGCCACACTTATTATCCTTGTATATATAGATATATAGACTTTACTTTACTTTATTTCTGCATTGTTGCACTGTTGACTTACTCATTTGCACTATCACCATGACCACTATCACCATTGCACTACCACCATGACACTCATTCACACATTCACACAGAGCACCTTAGAGCACCTTACCATACCTTACTATGCACAGAGAATCACAGGCTCAGTCCCTGCCTCAGTCATTGCAAGCGCCTCTGATTTATTAATCACCACTATGTGGATACTGTTTTTAGAATTGATTTAGATTAAGTGTTAGTATAATTTGTAATTTTGTTATTTGTATTCTAGAATATTTTTATATATTGTATTAAGTGTTAGTATAATTTGTTTTTAGTATATTTAGCATATTCTTTATCTTCTACTGTCCTTACTGCTTAGTTATGTTTTTATATTATATACTTTAATTACTCTTCTGCTGTTAAAGAATGTGTTTGTCTTGTATGTATGCTGCTGAGACCTTGAATTTCCCCTGGGGATCAATAAAGTATCTATCTATCTATCTCTATCTAGCCTGTCAAAATAATCTTAGCATCACAGCGCAAACTAATTCAGTCTTACACAGTGGAGAAAATGACAGCGCATGGCAAGACAGAAAGTGCGTCCAAACTCACCCATTCTTCTCAGTTGATATACTCGCAATCGCTAAGCCTACTCATCACACAGGCACATGTATCACATCACATGAAAGAGCTTTTTCTCAGCTTTTAAACAATGTTAGCCGCTAATTGCTGTGGTGAACGGTTCGCGAGAAAAGTAAATAATATAATTAAATTTAATCATAACGTCTACATAAGGTGCTACACCTCCCTACCCATTCATCTTGGTGGAATACTTCACGAACCCTCCGTTCAACACATGACAAACCATATATCAGAATAAACAGCAGACCTTACCGAACACAGAGGTGTAAAGCAGTCCCCTGTACAGTAAACCGTTCCAGAGTATTCCGGTTAAATTAAAAATGTAATCTGCAGCAAGGTCATTCGTGTCTCCAACTTTGGTCTTTAGGTTTCGTGTTTAAATCGTTCTTCATGATTTCATAATAGGCAAATATTAAAATCAGAGGATATACAGCTGAGTAAGAGTTTGTGAAAGGAGTCTTAATGATCAAAAAATGCTAAGCATGCATCTAGGTTGCATCAGTTTCTTAAAGCTGAGCTGTGCTTAAATTGTTCAATACATCATTCCATAACAGGCCAAGTATAAAATAAATATAAATATTAAATATAGCCTAGACATCTAAATATTAGATGATCAGATGATTTATAGTTCTATGTAATATGTCATGTTTCATGTTTTTGTAATGTTTCATACAGTGATTCAGGTCTACTGCTTTGAATAGGCTAAATACAACTTTGATTATTTTTATAGCCTACTACTGTATAGTTAACTTTGGCCTTGGTGCCCTGACGTGGCCCTTGTGCCCCCCACCATATATGCCCAACTGAAGGCCAAGTGGCCTTGCCCCTAAAATGGTGAAATTCCAAGCCTGGGCCTAACTGTTGATTATTAATTGGGGTTATATTAAATCATGAATATGAAAACTGACATGTTTTTATGGTTTTGGTATCGACTTCGGTCTCGACTCTAAAGGACTTCGGTCTCGACTTCGGACTTGCTTCCTCAAAGACTCGGTCTTGACTCGGACTCGACTGTATTTGAAAACCAACGGACTCGGTCTCGACCCTTCAAAGACTCGGTCTTGTCTCGGACTCGGCATAGGCGGTCTCGTCCCCATCACTAGCAAAGGCTATGCGTGTTGTTTAATAGCTGACTTTTCAAACGGTAGAGCCTGTTCATTTAAAAACATAGCCAGAGGACATATAATATAGGCTTACATATTAAGGCTTATTCTCAAATTCAGATTGCGTTAGGGGGGCGGGATTATTAATTTCAATCGGACAATTTGACCGGAGAGATTTAATTTTTTCGGACATTTCATTTTTTTTCCGGCCAATGTCCGGTAATTACTGGACAACGGAAACCCTGGTTTATACACAACTGTAAGTTCAGACAGTGTTCACCAGAGGGCAAGTTGTTCCTTTTCAGAGTAAAACAGGGCCGTAGTCACCATAGACATTGAGGGGGACGTGTCCCCACCAATATTCAAATATGACCAAAATGTCCCCCTCCAATATTCGGACATAGAAAAAGAAAGAAAGAATAAAGCGCTATACTAGGCCTACAGGAAACCAACACGTATCTGAAATGTAATCAAACGTAAATAACGCACAAATTAGTGACCTATGGTTTCAGAGTAGCCTACACCCCTGAGTGGTTTGTCCTGGTGATTTTCCGTTTTTCGTTAGTGGCGTGCGCTATCAAAAGCTTCCATTTACTGCACCCTACTGCGGTGAGGTAGGCTAGGGCTGTCAACAATATCGCAAAAGCTACTGGTACAATTTTCACAAAACTTCTTGGAAAGGTGTAGCACAGGCTAAGGAAATCCCATACATGTTTGGAGCCGATCTAACTGAAAGGGAACATTTTCCATATTGTAGCCTATTCTCGCAATGATAGCGAAAGTGAAACGTTTTATTTTAAATGATGAATTTGTGCAAGCCTGTGTCATTTCTTTCACGTCTTTCAACATAAATAATGCATTCATATGCTAGTAGTAATGCCAGAAATTACCGTGTAGGCCTATAGGCCTCTTAGAAATGATTGTTGCATCTTGCATATTATTTAGATGCGCACTCAATCGCGCATCCATGCAGGCAAAACGTGATCAAATGTGGCGACGTTTACAATACGTGATAACCTACAGTTAATGTGAATCGCGGACAATCACCAAAGAAAGTAATTTGCACCTCCATTCACCAATTAAAGGCTGTAGTAGGCCTAGTGTTTCTACGTTGGCACAAAACGTCATTTCTGTCAGAAGCCAGTCTATAATGCATACAGGGGTAACATGAGGTGAGTCAGACAGAAGAGGGGCCTGTCTTAGTAGCCTATTTCTGAATCCTGTCCCTTTCAAACTACGTTAAAATTGTGTGATTAGCCGCCAGCATAATAAAATCTAAATTAAAAGACACAATCTTATTAGGCTCCAAACCTATGAGTCTAAGCCTTAGTTTAAAATAATCTTCAGGTGTAAGTAATAAGTCAAAGAACCACATTCTGTGTAATATAGAGGTTATCATAAGATACTCAGGATGGACCAGTGAAGTTGCTTCCTCTCCACCCTTCTCTTTTCACAAAACTCACCGGTGGGGGCATCTGTGTCCGTCAAAAGTTTGGAATAATTGACTGACCTAACTAACGACTTGTTTGTGATTTTTAATAAAATTTTTGCATGGTAGGAAATGTACTGAAATTCTGTTTGGGGGTCCCTCAGACCCCACCACAGATTTGGTCCCCCCCAATGTTGACATCATGACTACGGCCTTGGAGTAAAAGATATTGTCAAACCTCGACTGAATTGTGTGTATTCCAGAATAGAGCTTTTTATTTTTTTTTACAGAGATTTATGTTTTTACAGTGCCAGAGTCCCCCCCACTGTGCTTAATAGAAATCAGTTGTTCCATAAGCATGCTGGCGGAGTCGTAAACACACGATCTGTGTGTGCATGTGTGCTTGAAGAGGTGGAACGGCGACCGTGACGGGGATCTAATGCGATGTGATGGCCGCTCTAGTGCCGCGTCCCAACATCTGTAAGGTGGTGATGTCTTTAGCAGGGCTGGCCCCTGCCGAGACTCTCTCTCTCTGTTTCTCTCTCTCACTTTGTTTCTCTCACTCTCTCTCTCAAACACATGCTCTCTCTCCCGCTGGTCATAGTCCGCTCTTAGGGGCCTGGCTAAGGAGAGGGAGTAGTAGGATTGAGCAGGTACACACACACACACACACACACTGGATTTGATGTTGACAAATTCCTTGATTTTAAATATTTTGAAAACCAAAGAAATGGTACTTAATGGTTTCTGTACACGGGAGTGATGTTGACATGGTGGAAGAGTATAAGTACTGTACTTAGGTACTATCATTGACAATAAGCTCACAATGAGGGCAAATACTCTAGCAAGATACACAAAGGCACGACAAAGATTTTATTTCTTAAGGAAATTGCGTAGCCTTATAAGGCTGATACAGTGATTTTGACATTGTTTTATTTAACCTTTATACAGAGTGTTGCAATTCAATCAGTTGCAATTCAATGTTGGGGGTCTGTCTGTTCAAAACAGGAATATGATGGATAAGATTACAAAGATAAGGATAATAAATAATAACTGGATCAGATGTGAAAAGTATCATGCAGATTTCTGATGAATACACCATTCATTTGGCCTTGAAGATACTGGATGATCCATCCCACCCTCTCTTCTCTGAGTACTCCCCTCTCCCCTCGGGACTCAGTTAAAGGGCTGTATTTTGCACACTGGCGCATGGCGTAAAACTCGTTTTCCACCCGCGCAAAGTTTAATTCGGTATTTTGCACGTTTATTTTTTAAACAATGCGCCCAGGGGTGTGGCAATTAACAACCTAGGGAGGGGCCTGGCGCATTGTCTAAAAATCGCTATTGTACACCTGGTCAGAAGTCTATGGCAAGTTGTAATATGTTATTTTAAGAGCGCATTGTCAACAGTCATAGTGCACGCACCATCCTTCTATCATTCATGAACGCACACCAGCGCACGTCCATGCAAAACATTACAAATTGCACGATTACAATGGGAAACATAATTAGAATAAAGATATTACGAAATACTGTACATCTCATGATGAGTAGTTATTCACCATCATTTGCAAATTGGTAATGACGGTTAAAAGTGATTAGGGGAGAGGCAAGAGACACGTATGGAGCACAGCCGAAGACACACTGTCACGAGATATAAGCAACTCCTCTGCAGGATAAATGTTGTTTTGTTCAGTCATGTTCAGTTCAGTCAGTTTGTTCAGGGTACAGTAAGTGTTGCTTTTTTCAGCCTATGTTTTCGATGGTAACCCATTGTCAGTCAATAGTGAAAGTAACTGCATATAACTGTCTTGTCGTTGACTGACACCTTGGTGAAGTTAGTTTCACTTTGCCAATGAGTTCAAATAATAGACAAGTGCAAATGCGTGAAGGCTATGCTAGGTTTTCACGCCTCAAAACTTCCTTCATACTGAACACACACACTCACACACACACAAACAGAAGACCCAAAACTTGGTTCACACAGGCAAGAAAAAGGAGTGGCACCCCAATACTGGCCCAGGTAACACAGCCGATCACAGAACAGTAGCTACACACACACACTCACCTGCCCATCACAGAACAGTAGCTACACACACATTCACCTGCCAACCATAACATTGTTAAACTCAGACACGCTGCAATATCACCAGCACACACAAAGCACTCAAATCCACAGACAGGCAGACACACAGACAGACAGAACGAATCAGAGAGACAGGCAGACAGACCGAGAGAATCAGAGAGACAGGCAGACAGACAGACAGACACATAGGCAGACAGACAAAACGAATCAGCGAGACAGGCAGACATACAGAAAGACAATTCTTCATTCAATCCTTTCATGGAACAATTCCCTCAAACCACGTAGCAATTTCAGATTTACAGATTTTCTCTGTTTAGGTCTTGTGTGAATATTACCAGCCTCCAAGTCTAGTGGAGTTTGGGGCGCGGCACAACCACGTTCCCTTCATATAAAGAGAGAGGACGGACAAGGCAAGGTTCAGGTGTTGCACACTGGTAATCCTTTATTAGTTAAAATATATTAGTAATAAATACTTAAATATTCAGACAAATCAATGTTCATTGTTCAGACAAATTCAACATTAGATCCACTAACACACATTCTTCAATTCTCTTGCCTTTGCCCAAATTGCAAAGCAATTCATCAACTTGTAACATCACTAAAAGCTAATGGCTACATGGTTAATGGTGACAACAAACATTTGCTTGAATTAACATTTTCTTGAATTAACATTAGCTTTGATTAATAAAGATCACATCAAATCATATCAAAATCACTCAAGTAAACAGCAATCTCTTCAAAACACAACCTTAGATGGCAACATTAAAATTACACAAACCTTGATATGAGAGAGAATGGACAAGGCAAGGTTCAGGTGTTGCATACACTGGCATTCATGATTTCTTCTTCTCTGCCAGCTATTTAGTACCTGCCCCCATCCCTCCCACCCAGGGTGCCCTCTACAGGCCCGGAGCTACTCTCCCAGATACTCTCCCAGGCAGTCTTGATGTGTGAACCGGTAATGTATGCTGTGTCAATGTGTGCAGATACTAACATTATAACTAGCATAATAACATTGAAACTTTTCATTTAAATTATTAATTATAAAAATGGGTAACACTTTATAATAACTACACACAATTCATCATGTATTAAGCATTTGTAAACTATCAGCAAATGGTTTGTTCATCATTTGTAAAGTATTGCTCATACATTATTTCTCATTAGCAAAGCATTTGTACACACAGTTATGGTATTTACTAATAGTTTACAAATGCTTAACAAATGATCAATTGTGTGTAGTTATTACCTAAGTGTTACCTAAAAATGTTATATTATAAAAAAAAAAAACATTTCCCAACTGGACCCCCAACATGAACATGTTTGGGTGATATATCTGTGTTGAGTGTGTACTGTATGTGGTCTGTTGGTGATATACAGTATCTGTATTGAGTTTGTATGTGTGTGTTCTGTGGGTGATATATAAGGGATAACGGCCACCGAGGTCCCATTATACAGAATTAATGGACAATTCATATCCGAGGCGAGGTGCGTCGGAGAGTATCCTCCACCGAGTCCATTAAGTTATCCCACTTATCGCCCAGTTGCCACTATAGGCATGCCTTTATAGCACACAAAGGAAACAAGCGGTTCAGTTTAAAAAGAAGCCGACTTGTTCACTTTCTTCTTTGGTCCTGACTGTGATAGCGTGGACAGTTTGTTACAGTTGATTCCATTGTTGTGAAGCCTGCTTCCAGTTGTTATAGTTTCCATTCAATGATCATTGATATTTGACATATATTGATATTGATCATTGAACGGTGATTAAACCTTTTTACCAGATCTACTTCATAGGTGTCCCATTATTCAGAATTAATAGCCATCGTACCAGGCAATCAGAAGAGAGTATTTCTTCTCTAGGTGATACATCTCTATTCAGTGTGTGTGTGTGTGTGTGTCTCTGTGTGTATGTATTATGTGGGTGATGTCTATTCAGTATGCATGTATTATGTGGGCGATAGCTCTACTGAGTGTGTATGTATGTGTTCTGTGGATGATACAGTATTTATATATTGAGTGTTTATGTAAGTGTTTATTTATTTATTTATTTATTATTTGTTTATTTATCTTTGTATACAAAGATATGAATACTTCTTACTTGTGCTTTCCTGGACTTCCTCCTAGTTTCAGGCATAATGTTGCCATACGTCAGATCTTTGGAATTAGTATCTACCCCAAGCCGACTGAGAGAAAGAGAGATTGAGAGAAAGTGAAAAAGAAAGAGTGAGAGAGTGAGAGAAAGAGATAGTGAGTGTAAGGGAGAGAATGATTAGAAGAATAAAAATAAGAAATTATGAATTATAGCATAATTGTCTGTAATAAATGTCTGATTGTGAAAAGTTGCCGATTGCTCCATTTATGCTCGATGGTAAGTAATTCAAGTAGTCACTGGTTTAGCCGGTGGGTCTGCTAATGTTATGGCTACTGGCTTCGACAGCTAATTTGCTAGTTACTATTTTTATTCTGATTCGAGTGCTTGCAAAAATGATGTCTGCCATACCACAACAAATGTCTGATCATGAATGTGTAATTTACTCCCATGACAACAATTTTTGAAGATATTATGTTCACTTTGCACGTCACAGCATAATATCACTGAGATGAATTGACTGGCAGCATTCCATTTGAATCTCCAGCACAAATCTGAATGAGAAAGAGTTGCTATGCAATAGACCATTAATTCCCAACCTTGGGGTCGCCTAAAATTCAAATGGGGTCAGCTGAGATACTGGGTATCTTAAAATTGATCAGGACATTACATATGAATATATATATAATATAGAATAAATCCTCATGAAACTAATATGGATCCTTCATTATAATGAGATCTTTGATTAATGTAGTCATGCTTGAAAATCAAAGTATTGCTCTCGACTGGATGTTTTAGCAGAGATGAGATGCACACTCTCACAATATTGTGAATGATTGGGGTCGCCAATGTTTTGTGACATCAAAATAGGGTCACCTGCCAAAAAAAGGTTGGGAACCCCTGCAACAGATTGTACTATGCTAAAAGACACTTGCAGGAATTCCAAGCTCTCTTTCTACAAACTGCTGTCCATGCATTCCCTGTATATGTGACCCTGCAAGGTGAAACCAGTCGTTTTGCTCGTGCTATTTTGAGAAAATCCACGATAAACAAACGTACATGTTAAAATGTCGAATTACACGTTTTTGCATAATTCGACATACAGTCTACACTTTCATATTGTAAACAAATTTCACGGATAAACATACGTTTTGACTGTTAAACCCTGACTTTATTTAGGTGAAGATTCAACACATTAGCTTTGTCCATGCCGCTATAAGGTTTTACGGTAGAGCTAGAATTAGGCTACTCATTACTCTTTACTCATTACCAGAGCCCGTCTTACTCAGTGTCAGCTCTCTATCGTTCTTGGCAGATGTAACCGAATATGAATGTGAAAGACTTGCCTTTCAGGGCACGAACGGTCAAAAGCACAAACTTTTAGAAATATCCTGGCGCCCATTTAGGGACCAGGAGAAGTTTTCCATTGACGTAGCACATTTTAAAAGTAGGCCTATACACAGTCTGTGTACACATAACTTCCTCTCCCCTTACTTTCCCCGAAATACATTAGCCTACTTATATTCTATCTATAGTGACACCTTATGACCGTCCCAGGTGTAATGATAAGTGAATGAGATTAACTCCCAACCCCTAGATGGCTGCAGTAATGGCATTGCTACCTGATACATATGAGATACGTGATATAGCATCAGTAGATTAAGAGAATGAAAAGTCATGCTGAACGTGTGTGCTGACCAAGTTTAATAAATAAAAGGTTTATATGACAAAGCTCAGTTTCTCAGTGAAATAGTAACATTACATGGTACCAGGAGTGGGGTTAAAGCTGAACAGATCCAAATGTCAGTTTGGAGTGAATGATTACCAGGGACGTGCACAGGGGGGTTGCTCAGGTTGCCCGGGCAACTGCCCATATACCCTTCTTGACTCGTGTTGCCCTTCCAATGGGGAAAATAAATAAATAAATCGTACAATGGATGTAGAATTTCACGTAGGCCTAGAAAAAAAATCGCAAAGCCTCATTGACTTCCATTCGAGCCCCGAAAGTGGAAGTCAGTAGGGGAAGGGCAAACTCTGTTTGTGGCTGCAGCGCTGCACGCGACTTGCACCTATGGCAAGCCGTTCAAGACATAATGTCTGTCAAAAGGACGCCTCCACGTGTAGATTTTTTACTTCTTCAGGAGTAAAAAATAGACGTCTGAGCGTCAGACGTCATATTTTTACGTGTGCCACGCGCAAAAACTTTGCGTTTGACGTCAGAAGTAAAAAAATTACGTCTGGGTGATTTGCTGCAATGTCAGAGCCTTTGTGCCAGAGTAGACACAGCATTGGCTGCTGGAAACAGAAAATGCAGCCGCTATAGTTGCAGCAGAAGAAACAAGATGCCAGAGCAATGTGCAGCATATTCCTGCTTAAATCGGTGGACCATTGCAAACAGGGCTCGGGGGATTACTTTTCACAAGTAAGATTTAACATTATCGTACTATTGGTTGTATTTTGTGAATGCAGTATTACCAGAGAGTTGAAAAGGAGCAAGGATCTTTGTTATTACTGTATGTAAATTGTAGCCAGCTAGGTGTTCACCCTATGAACTGAGACTTGATAAGTCATATTCCATAACACTGACTTACATTACAACTGACACAAGAATGCTATTGTAGAAATGAATCAAATAATACTAGTATAACATTGGCCGGCGAATTTTACACAAGTGGCACAGACTGTAGCCTACATATACTGTATTATCGGGCAGTTGCTACTTGCAACTTAGCTAGTAATAAGTATGTTGGTGGTAGCTTCACTATTTCCTGAATAAAGTAACTTTTTAATAGCTTAACTTCTTTAAATGAAGTAGCTTGGCCAAACAAGCTACACTTTTGTCATGTGAAATTAGCACAATTTAAAGTAGCTTCCTGTGTAGTGAACTAGCCTACTGCTGTGTTTGTGTTACTAAGCTTGCTACATTTGACTGGGGAGGTAGTTTTGTGTAGTGTTTTTCATGGCAGAGTAACTGATAGTTTCGCTCACTACAATTCCCAAGTAGCTTGCCCAACACTGTATTATTCTCATGTAATTCATCCTAACAAAAATAAGATGCATCTCAAATCCCTTTTTATTCATTTATTTATTTTATATCTCCCCAGAACAACTGCCTTGCTCAAGGACTACCACAAATGAGCTGAACGGTCTCCTCACACCCCTGGAACTGAGGAAGTTGCAGCTCTACATTGCAGTACTGCAGGGCATCTGCTACAATGTGACTGAATATTTGATTTATGAGCTCCACCTTCATCACCTTTTTGGTATGGCAACTGCTCTGCCCATGACCGGAAAGCACTGCAGAGGGTGTGAAAACTGCCCAACGCATCACCGGTTCCTCACTCCCCTCCATTGAGGCCATCCAGGGCAAGCGATGCTTAGTAAAGGTCTTGCCAGCATCATCAAAGACTGTTCTCACCCCAACCACAGACTGTTCACCCCACTCTCCTCAGGGAGGCTTTACAGGTCTCTCCGCACCTGAACCAGCAGGTTCAGAGGAAGCTTCTTTCCTGCGACTGTCACCCTACTAAACTCTAGCTCTGCATCCCGGTGACATCCAACGAACTTAAGCCCCCATCACCCCCCGCCCCCGCCTGATGCCTCCTTGTCTGTGCTTGTTGAGGTGTCCACGACCATGGTGACTGAAGGCTGCCATGGTCGTAGAGTATATACTTATACTATATACTATACGACCCTGGCAGCCTTGACAGGGACAATAAGGAGACGGACATCCCCCACCCCACCGCCTCACAACTGGACTACCCTATCCCATCCATAGTGTCTATTTATTTACAAACTTATCCATAGCCATATTCTACTGCTCTTCATCCTGCACATACACTTATTCTTAATACTATTATAATGTTACTGTTTCTGCACTACAATGGAACTGTTACCACACTGCACATAGCTGTACATACTGTACATATCTGTTTATATGGTTTATACTAAATATCCATATTTATTCAGTTTGTCTGTAATATATTCACTGCATAATACACTGCATATATCTAATAATTTTCTTACTACTACTATAATGGTACTGCCACTACATTGCACATATCTGTACATGTTGTTTATATTACATGGCCATATTTATTCTGCTCTTCTAAGGTTACTGCTAATACACTGCACATACTTATATTTAATTTATACTACTCTAAACCACCTTCTGAAAACAACTGTACACTGTCTACACTGCACTATATCTTTTGTCTTTCTATGCACCAACTACTTTGTATATCACATTGCACTTTTCTTCTTTTTTATGCACTTCTAGTTAGACACAAACTGCATTTTGTTGTCTCTGTACTTGGACTCAATGACACACAATGACAATAAAGTTGAATCTAATCTAATCACCTGCATTCGCCACTCTGTCTCCCATTTTCCCACTGTCTGGATGACTCGGTCCTCTTTTATGGAGTTTACCCAGTTTCATTATGTACTGCCACCTGCTGTCTGTAGCACTTTTGTTCTCAGTCTAAGTGTATCTAAGCAATTTTAGCAAGGTAGACTGGGAACATACAAAATTACATGCACCAGTTGTCACCAGTTACTGTCACCAGCATGACAGTAACCTCTGTCTCACTGAGCCTGTGAAGACACTCCCAGATTCTTTACTGATTGCATTGAACAGGGCTGATCTCAGCCGTTTTTAAAATGTTTCTTAATTCCTCTTTATTTGATCTCTTAATTGGGGCTGGAACCTGTGAACTGTGAATAACACATGCTGGCCTTTTTGTCTTGTATTAATGAACTGTTACACTTACTTATGCCAAAAACCAATGTCTGTTTTTTAACGATCAGAAACAAACTTACAAACTTGCACTTTTCAATGTTTATGGAACTTTTCTAACAGATATTGAACCCAGTTACACCATTTCCTTTACTTATTCCAAACCAATGTCTGTTTATCAAACTTTATTTTTGATGGCACTGAACTTAAATATGAAAACACTTGAAAATGTGTATGGAATTACAACTACATTTAACTCATTACAACTTGTATCAAATCAGTTTTTGTCTATGCTGTCAAACATTATGGATTATGTTCCCAGTTTTGATCTGGGATGTCATCACTTTATATGATATACAGTATCAGAATATTCTATTACTGTTAAGCCACTATGAATATTAAAATACACACAACCATGTTTCCTGTATCAGCTCTTCTACTCTGAGTCAATTTACTCAGGTTTGTCACTCAACCACGTAGCCTACTTGGAATAGCCTACCCCTCAGGTGTCTGAATGGCTGATCTCACACTCGATCAGTAGGAAAAATGTGTGGGCAGGGGAAGTGGTTGAGCACTGCTCTTCCATGCCCACATCCACAGCTGAAGTGCCCTAGAGCAAGACACCTAACCCCCTCACTGCTCCCCGAGCGCTGCTGTAGCAGGTAGCTCACTGCTCGGGGTTAGTGTGTGCTTCACCGTGTGTTCACTGTGTGCTGTGTGTGTCACTGTGTGTTCACTGTGTGCTGTGTGTGTTTCACTAATTAGTGTGTTTCACTAATTCACAGATTTGGATAAATGCAGAGACCAAATTTCCCTCACGGGATCAAAAGAGTGTATATATACAGAAAGGTTCCATAAATATTTAAATGAGATCAGCCATTCAGACACCTGAGGGGTAGGCTATTCCAAGTAGGCTACGTGGTTATGGGTGCAGAGAGACCTGTAACGCCTCCCTGAGGGGAGTGGGGTGAACAGTCTGTGGTTGGGGTGAGAACAGTCTTTGATGATGAAGAAAAGTACAATGTGATATACAAAGTAGTTGGTGCATAGAAAGACAAAAGATATAGTGCAGTGTAGACAGCAGGGCTGTAGTCAAGACCACCTTTGTCGAGTCCAAGACAAGTCCAAGACCAGGACTAGTCGAGACCAAGTCAAGACCGAGTCCAAAGAGGTTCGAGTCCAAGACAAGACCGAGTCCAAAAGGTTTGAGTCCGAGTCAAGACCCGAGTCCAGGATAGGAAAAAAAAAAGTCTTGTGCATGACAGTATCAAGACAATCATTTTGGGTTATTATTATTATTATCTAAAAGCAAAAACAGTGTGAACACACCCAGGATTTGTAAGTGTAGCCATTCCCCTTCTCCAATATTATTATAGGGCTGTCAAACGATTCAAAATATATATTTTGAAATGAATTAATCTCGATTAACCGCAATTAAAAAGTTCCTAAAGTTCCTTCAACATAAATCACAAAATTAATGAGTAACCACAAAGGTAAAAGTAAAACACTTTTATATTATTTAAATGATAATACTGACACAGTAATTGTGTTTTAAAGTATTCATTTCTTAAGAAATACTACACATATGATGCTGTTTAACTCATTTGTAAATGGTGCACTGTTACTTTAAGCCCATTGTGGTACGTTCTCATAATGATCTTTTTTTTACCAGCTCCATTGAAATATAGCCTATAGCTAGTCCACAAGCTCTAATATTGTTTGTACCACATGTATTGTACAATATTAACAATGATAAGCATGATATTAAGTTGGTATAAACAGTTTTCATTCCTTTGGAAATAGAAGCATGTAATGACATGATGCTAGCTAGACATTTGCTGTTTGCAATTAAAAGTGAATGATGAGCCTGAGCCAGTCACCTAGCTATCTGAATGGAACGTGTTTCAATCGGCATAATATGTGCTTCATGTAAACAAATTATTGAAGACTTCAAGACTCACCAGTTCCATTACACAAAGGCAAAGACAACTCTTCATATTTTTGTCCATTTTTCAAATCACAGTGAGTGCAGCCTACATACATGTTTATAACTGGTCAGTAGTGGAAATCGGATAAATCCGCAATCTCCTCTAACCTGCGTCTTTGTTGCCTTCCTTTTATAAGTTTCTTATATTAAAAGGAGATATCAATTATCATCAACAACGACAAGCCAGCTGGAGCCTGCCAATCGTTTTTTCTCCTTCTCGTCGTGTGCGTTCAGGCTCTTAATTAAATGGAGTAGCATACGTTCAAGTTGGATCTTAATGGAGAGGAGCCGAAAAGTATCATCTTTATGTAACTGTTGCAGTTGGTGCATTTTGACATTGTAAACGTTATCTAACAAGAGTGAAAAGCAGTTTGCAGTAAAGCTACTATTTGGCTAAATGTTGGTTCCTCTTTATCTTCAGCTAACTCCACAGACAGTATAATAAACTCTCAGGCTTGCGGTTTTAGGTTTTGCGGCTTCTGTTACGTGACATCAGCCCCCCACAAAGGTAAACACTATTGAGTTAATATTTTGTAACCCATTATGTATTTCAAAATGAATCGCGGCGATTAACACGTTAATTTTGATGGCCCTAAAGACACCTGGACTCGGTCGAGACCAAAAGCCATATTTGGCAAGACCAGTGGCCGAGACCGAGACAAGACCAAGTCCAAATACTAGCGAGTCCGAGACAAGTCCGAGACCATAGAAAAACGGTCTCGAGTCCGGACTCCAGTCCAAGACCGGACTCGAGTACTACAGCCCTGGTAGACAGTGTACAGAGAGTAGTATAAATTAAATATAAGTATGTACAGTGTATTAGCAGTAACCTTAGAAGAGCAGAATAAATATGGCCATGTAATATAAACAACATGTACAGATATATGCAATGTAGTGGCAGTACCATTATAGTAGTAGTAAGACAATTATTAGATATATGCAGTGTATTATGCAGTGAATTTTTACAGACAAACTGAATAAATATGGATATTTAGTATAAACCATATAAACAGATATGTACAGTATGTACAGCTATGTGCAGTGTGGTAACAGTACCATTGTAGTGCAGAAACAGTAACATTATAATAGTATTAAGAATAAGTGTATGTGCAGGATGAAGAGCAGTAGAATATGGCTATGGATAAGTTTGTAAATAAATAGACACTATGGATGGGATAGGGTAGTCCAGTTGTGAGGCGGGGGGATGTCCGTCTCCTTATTGTCCCTGTCAAGGCTGCCAGGGTCGTATAGTATATAGTATAAGTATATACTCTACGACCATGGCAGCCTTGAGTCACCATGGTCGTGGACACCTCAACAAGCACAGACAAGGAGGCATCAGGCTGGGGGATGGGGGGTGATGGGGCTTAAGTTAGATTTGGATGTCACGGGATGCAGAGCTAGAGTTTAGTAGGGTGACAGTCGCAGGAAAGAAGCTTCCTCTGAACCTGCTGGTTCAGGTGCGGAGAGACCTGTAAAGCCTCCCTGAGGAGAGTGGGGTGAACAGTCTGTGGTTGGGGTGAGAACAGTCTTTGATGATGCTGCACACCTTACGCAAGCATCGCTTGCCCTGGATGGCCTCAATGGAGGGGAGTGAGGAACCGGTGATGCGTTGGGCAGCCCTCTGCAGTGCTTTCCGGTCATGGGCAGAGCAGTTGCCATACCAAAAAGGTGATGAAGGTGGAGCTCATAAATCAAATATTCAGTCACAGTCTAGCAGATGCCCTGCAGTACTGCAATGTAGAGCTGCAACTTCCTCAGTTCCAGGGGTGTGAGGAGACCGTTCAGCTCATTTGTGGTAGTCCTTGAGCAAGGCAGTTGTTCTGGGGAGATATAAAATAAATAAATGGATAAAAAGGGATTTGAGATGCATCTTATTTTTGTGAATCAGTCATGTGAATAATACAGTGTTGGGCAAGCTACTTTTGAATTGTAGTGAGCGAAACTATCAGTTACTCTGCCATGAAAAACACTACACAAAACTACCTCCCCAGTCAAATGTAGCAAGCTTAGTCACACAAACACAGCAGTAGGCTAGTTCACTACATAGGAAGCTACTTTAAATTGTGCTAATTTCACATGACAAAGGTGTAGCTTGTTTGGCCAAGCTACTTCATATAAAGAAGTTAAGCTATTGAAAAGTTACTTTATTCAGGAAATAGTGAAGCTACCACCAACACACTTATTACTAGCTAAGCTACAAGTAGCAACTGCCCGATAATAGGCTACAGTCTGTGCAACTTGTGTAAAATTCACCGGCCAATGTTATATTAGTAATATTTGATTCATTTCTACAATAGCATTCTTGTGTCAGTTGTAATGTAAGTCAGTGTTATGGAATATGACTCATCAAGTCTCAGTTCATAGCCGGGTGAACACCTGAACACCTAGCAAGTAGCCTAGCTAGGTGTAGCCTGGCTACGATTTACATACAATAACAAAGATCCTTGCTCCTTTTCAACTCTCTGGTAATATTGCATTCACAAAATACAACCAATAGTACGATAATGTTAAATCTTACTTGTGAAAAGTAATCCCCCGAGCCCTGTTTGCGATGGTCCGCCGATTTGAGCAGGAATATGCTGCACATTGCTCTGGCATCTTGTTTCTTCTGCTGCAACTATAGCAGCTGCATTTCCTGTTTCCAGCAGCCAATGCTGTGTCTACTCTGGCACAAAGGCTCTGGCATTGCAGCAAATCACCCAGACGTCATTTTTTTTACCTCTGACGTCAGCCAAAGTTTTTTAGCGGGTGGCACACGTAAAATTTGACGTCTGGCGGCTCAGGACGTCTATTTTTTAATCCTGAAGAAGTAACAAATCTACACGTGGAGGCGTTATCTTGACAGACGTTTTGTCTTGAACGGCTTGCCATACGCACCTGACCTGTGCCTGCATAAGCGGTCCTAGAAGGAGATTGTCGCGGTTGTCGTATGAGACGACTCAACGTTGTCGGAAAAGGTGAGTTTGTGATGTATAACAAACGAACGATCATCGTCATCAAGTTTTATGAAATGAATTAAAATCTTCTGAAATAATCAGACAGATAGCTTGCAGAGAAGCAGCCCGTTATCACAAAGCCTATACTATTTTTTTTGGTAGGCATTAGGCAAACTGTAAGCTACGTCTATGTCTGCTGATAGTTTTTCACATTTCGTTTTAGCAAGAAGAATGAATGATGGAAGTAATGCATCACATTAATTATTTTATTCAAAATGGTTAAAGGAATTAGCCGGAGTAAAATGCACTTTAGATCAATTTACGGATGATTGGGAGTACATACGTTGAGTTGACATCAAAATCATGTCATTCGGATGTGTTTTGAGAAAGTTCGATTTTACTGTTTTTAGTCAAAACTCGTTAGCGTGTAAGTGAGAAGGGCATATTATTTCGCCGCTACAAAACGCTATTTTTATACCTCTTCTACAGTTCCAAACAACATTACACTTGGTGGTAGTGAGTAGAGGGTCCCTAAAGCCAAACCGAAGTATCCCGAGGTCTTTATGGGGTCGGATAGAGAGTCCAGAATGAATTTCATCAAGCCAGTACCTTTCCGGAAATGTTGCCGTCTTTGCTCCAAACACATTTGTCGCCCTAGGCAATTGCCTAGCTCGCCTATAGCAATCGCAGGCCCTGTACATACATTCCATGTTGGTCAGTGTTGGGAGCAGTCGTGTTTGTGTTGTTATTTGTCTTTGTCTCAGGAGATTCTGTTGCTGAGAAACAGGCAAGTTTAGGAAGTTTTCAGAACATTTCATGATCAGTTTAGCCTTGTGCTAAGCAGCAGTAGCATCAATTACACGGTTTATTTCTATTCACAATGTGAAAGTCTGGAGTAACCTAATCAGGAAAAAAGATGTTAAGGTGTGATATAACGAGTGACACAGTGTAAATTATTTGTTACATATTTATTTAATATTTATTTCACTTCTACAATTTATCGGAGAATTTATCTAAAATTGTCAGGAGGCGCTCCTCCCTGGCAGACGCCTCTCTCTCTCTGGCAGCCATCTCCCTCTCCCTCTCCGTCATCTCCCTGAAAAATCTCTCCTCCCTCTCTACATCCTCACGGTGCCGCCTCTCCTCCCTCTCCACAGCCTCTTGGTGCCTCCTCTCCTCGCGCTCTGCAGCCTCTCTCGCCTCTCTCTCTCTCTTCTCCTCTCTCTCTCGCTGCTCTCTCTGCATCTCATGCATCACCTTATCAGCCTGCTTCTCATTCTCCTGTAAGGCTTTCAAAATTTCCAGTGTATCTACCCGGCGCCTCTTTGGGGTAGACACCTCAGGAGTCACCGGTGTCACCACAGAAGGGGGTGAGGCCCTCGCCACTTCCGGGTTGGATGAGGCAAAGAGAGCAGGCGGCTCCATAGACGGCCTGCTCCCTATTGCCTCATCCATCAGTGAGTACCACTTCCAAGAAGCAGCGGTGGCCTCACCCCCCTCTGTACTAACACCAGTACGAGGGTTCTTAAGTGCCTGTGGATGGAACGACAACAAAAAAAAGCTGCACTATTTCACTATCAAATGCTAAACACTAACCATGCATTTACATTTCTTACTTACAAAAATACACTACCGTTCAAATGTTTAAAGTCTCTCAATCACCCTAGGTAAAAACACTGACAATGATTCCCAAACAATCCTAAAAGAGTTTTCCAAAAAGATATGTATGGAACAACCTTGTACTAACCTTGTATTTCTGGACCAAGTTCTCCCATCGCTTCCTGATGGCTTTGGCATCCAGCCTCCCCTCCAACCCCTTTTTCTTAATGAATTCCCTGGTAAAAAACACAACAGCAGATCATATCAATGCATTAAATAATACAGAGGCCCACTACCAGAACATTTAACATGACATGAGTACTAGGTTCGCCCACCTAATATGTTATGTTACACATGAAATGCTACTACATTATTACTATATTTCTTATGTTTTGTTTGCAACAACAATATCACAACATTTATTTTGAGGAGATTATTTATCCTGGGGTTGGGCCAGAGATGCATAGACTGCTTTACATGTGTTTAGCCTCCACTACAGCACTGTCAATAACAACGAGCATATGTGATCACGTTAGTTTGAAGTGAAGAACGTAGCGTAATACAACTGGTAATGCAATGTACTTACTCGAATCCAGTAAGGGTCGCATTTCTCCTCCCCGTAAACAAATCTGCGTTGGCAGCACGCCACGGGATAAGCTCCCTTGTATCTTCGTCCGTCCCTAAAACAGATCAAAATACCTCGATGAGACAAAAGGAACTCACCTTGCCCGTCAATAGTATACGTGATATGAAAAATTACAACGGCACAACACTGTATTCACCAGCACATAATCTAAAATAGTCACGAAGCCAGTTTCATAACTTTCTAGCGTTCACACAGATAACGTGCTCGTCCCAATGGATGGATTAACGTGTTAGGTAGCATTAACATACAACGTTATGTTACGTTAACTTGCCAAATGATTATGTCGGCTTCAATCTGTGAGGCCACGTAAGTAATACATTATACGTCAGTAAACGTTTCGTATTACTGCTGTTACTTACATTAATACGATAGAGTTCACATTTAAAACGTGCTCGTCCCAATGGATGGCTTAACGTGGCTTAACGTGCTAGGTTGCTAGGTAGCATTAACATGTAACTTACGCTAATTAACTCGCCAAATGATTATATCGGCTTCAGTCAGTGAGGGACATGTAAGTGATGCATTAGACGACAGTACAATGCCTCGTATTACCACCATTACTTACATTTATATGATTGCGGTGTCGCAGCTCCGGCTGTCTCGGCTGAATTGTCCACCATTATTTTCAAAATTGAAAAATCTTCCCGACGTCCCTGGTCCCTCCCTTTCCGCTTTGTAGTCAAGATGGCGTCCGTTTAGTGTGAGTAGGGTCCATCGTTGCACACTGAATTTTGTGACCGTTTTTAGGGGGTCATCCGGGTACCTTCAGTGCACTGACTTTTTGTGTTATCTACACTATATACTTAAAACTAAGTGTTCGAAGTGTAGAAGTAGGCGGAATGAGACAGACCCACTTTCAACTCTCCGTTTGGGACTTCCGGTAATGGCGGGGTGCTGAGAGGCTGCGATAGACCAACCCTCCTGATTATAACTCCTTGAAAACGTTCAAATTCTACTCATTATCGAAAATTTAGTACTGACTTCGACAGATTTGTGACAATGTCACAAAGGAGGAAGAAGACGGCTGCTCAAAAACAGCAAGAGCAAGAAAAAGACACCGAAATACGAGAGCTTTCTGAATCTGAACACGAGGAGGTGGGGGACGGCGAGTGTGAGTCTGAATCTCTTGACGATAACTCCACAAGTAACCCCAGCACTTCGGATGTCATGAATGCAATAAAAGGAATGGAAAAGCGAATTACAGTTAAGATAGATGGGGTATTAGAAAGGGTTAAAGAAATAACCGAAAGAGTTGAAGAAACGGAAGGACGCATTTCGGGGGCAGAGGACGAAGTAAACCAACTTAAAACTCGCATTACCACTTTACAATCCGAAGTGAAGTTGCTGCTAGAGAAAACGGACGAGATGGAGAATCGGAGTCGGAGAAATAATGTGAGGCTGGTGGGTTTGCCGGAGAACGAAGGAAGGCGATGTCGTGCGTTCCTGGAAAGTTGGATTCCGTCAATCCTAGAGATGAAGGATAGGCCTACCGCGCTAGCACTGTAGAGAGCACATCGAATTGGCCCACGGCCTCAGGCAGAGAATGACGCCTATGCTAGGCCAATTCGCCCGAGAACTCTCATTATGAAGTTTGTCAACTACAGACAGAAGGAAGAGGTTTTGCGGGCGGCCAAAGCTAAAGGGACAGTAGAATATAAGGAGCAAGCAATCCGATTCTTCCCCGACGTCACCGCGGAAACACACAAGAAACAGAGGGCTTACGATGGAGTGAGACAGAAGCTACGGCAGAGAGGAATCGATAAGCATCGCGGTCGATCTTTCCCTTGAGACTGCTCCTCACCCCTGAGAAGGGAAAACCGTGCTGTATGACACTCCTGCCGAGGTAGAGCACTTCGTGGAAGGACTGGGTAGGCCTAACTGAGGAAGAGATGTGTTATTTAAAACTGACTTTGCCATATCCTGATTTTTGACCGCAGTTATATGTTTAAAGTAGGCCTATGTTTAAAAAGTTAATTGCAGATGGACTATATCCTAATCACTTCAGACAGCTGAAGATTTTTTTCTAGTTCTAGTATCAGCAGATTTTTTTTTTTCTCTCTTCAGTCTTCAATCTTTTTTCAACAAAGTGTCTGATGGATAGCCTTTTTGTATTGTGTTAATCCAAAAGAGGGATAATCAGACTGAAGCCTAGTTTGATTAACAGAGTGTACCTACTCTGAACAAAGTTTTCAGTTATTCTCAGATTGAGATAAGATAAGTTAAAATAGGCTATCTGCATGTTTAAGGCCTGTGAAATTTGAAGTTCACTTTGGTGAAAATATGAGTAGAATGATACAACAAGGTAAAGGGTTGTGTTAAAAGTAGTAAATTGAGAGAGCCAATCAGTAGTTAGCTCCTCACAGATGTGTGGATCTAATGTACCCATACAGGGAGAAAACACAGAGGGGGGAGGAGGGATACGTAATGGATGGATTTGTGTGAAGGGATTTAAAAGGTTCAGTTTCAGAGTTTTGGTTTGTGTGGTGCTTATTGTGTTATTGTGCGTGTTTTTTGTTTTTAGTTTTAGCTTCTCTTTGGTAGGTTTATCTCATGATATGAAAGAGGTGCAAAAGGTGAGAAATTACAGTAAAAACTGATGTCTGAAACTGAAAAGGTGAAATTCATAACTTGGAATTGTAGGGGAATGGGTAGCCTTAAAAAAGTGAAACAAGTAATGGACAGAATCAAATTACTTCAGGCAAAAATAATATTTTTGCAGGAAACGCACAGGGGAAACCATTAGAATACAGAGGAGATGGCAGGGTCAGGTCTTTTCATGTTGTTATGCCTCCAATGCCAGAGGAGTGATGATACTTGTTCACAAAACCATCCCCTTACAAGTTGAAAAAGTAACAAAAGATCCAGTTGGTAGATATATTATAGTTGAGAGCTTTTTGTTTGGAGGTAAAGTTCATTTAATTAATGTGTACGGCCCTAATGATGATAGTCCTGCTTTCTTCAGTGATTTGTTTCTCTCAATATCAGATTTAAGAGGACAAAATATTATGGCAGGTGATATGAACTGCACACTGGATCCAGTGAAAGATCGCTCAACTGGCTTAGATACTACACATGCTAAATCTAGGAAAATAATATACATATCATACTGTGGTAATATCTGACCATGTTGCTGTATCATTAACATATAATGATAAAAGGATGACCAACACACCTCCTAAATGGCGATTGCAGGCAGGATGGCTACAAGACCCTTCATTTGTAGAATTTTTGGGTAAACAAATAGACTTTTATTTTGAGATAAATACATCTGAAACATCCGCTTGTATAAGATGGGAGGCGTTCAAAGCCTACATTAGGGGTCAGATTATTGGATTTTGTAGCTCAAAATCCAAACAATCTAGGAAAGACATAAGGCAGTTGGAAAGACAGATCAGTGAATTGGAAAGGACTATATATCAGAATAGGGTAGCAAATAAAGATGAACATGATAAATTACTTCTTTTAAGGGCCCAATATAACGAAAAATCAGCAGTAAGAGTGGCAGCAAAAATCATTAAACTAAAACAGAATTTCTACGAACATGGAGATAAAGCAAGAAAATTACTTGCTTGGCAAATTAAAAAAAGACAAGAGGAACGGGCTATTGTTACAATTGAAACACCATCAGGAAATATTACAGATCCATTAAAGATAAATTAAGCTTTCAGAGACTATTATAATAATCTATATAGCCCAGAAATCTCTCCTAACGATGAGCTACGAACACAATTTATAGATGACCTTGATTTGCCTCAGATTTCAGAGGAAGATCAGCTGAATCTTGAAGAGGGGATTAGTGTAGAAGAGATATCATTAGCTATTGATGCAATGTCATCAGGAAAGACGCCAGGTCCAGTTGGCCTTCCCATAGACATACTGTATATAAGAAATTTAAAAACAAATTGATAAGTCCCTTTTTAGATATGGTAGTAGAGGCATTTGAATCGGGCCTTCTTCCAGCATCAATGAGACGAGCACTAATCACGCTGTTACCAAAACCAGGAAAAAGCAATACAAAATGTGAAAAAATGCGCTCAATAAGTCTTTTTAATTCAGATACTAAAATATTATGTAAAGTGTTGGCACGAAGATTGGGAGCAGTATTACCTAATTTAATAGGAGAGGACCAAAATGGTTTTATACAAAACAGACAAGGATTTCATAACGTAAGAAGGCTTCTCAACATCCTTCAGCGGAATGCGCAAGACACTGCTGTCTTGTCGCTAGACGCAGAGAAGGCCTTCGACCGTGTAACGTGGCCCTATCTATTTGATCTAATGGTTAAATTTGGCTTTGGGGAGAAATTTTGCAAATGGGTTAAGATTCTCTGTAATGACCTAGTAGCAGAGGTGCTTACGAACAATACAGTGTCGAAACCCTTTAATATATCAAGGGGATGTCAGCAGGGATCGCCTCTCTCTCCTCTCCTCTTTGTAATTTCCATAGAACCCTTTGCCATTGCAGTTAGAAAAAATATGGTCATTTCTGGAGTTAAAGTTGATCAGATGGAACACAAAATTGCTTTATTTGCCGATGATGTTCTCCTCTTTCTCAAAAATCTTAGTCATTCTATACCGGCTCTTTTAGAACTTATAAGAATATTTGGGAAGATATCAGGATACAAAGTAAATCACTCAAAAAGTATGTTAATGCTACTAGACAATAATGATAGAGTACAATACCAGAACAATCCTACAATGTTTCATTTAACTGATACTTTTACATATCTGGGAATACGAATTGTACCTAAACTTGAGAACATAGTTTCTGTAAATTATGAACCACTTTTTTGAAAAAATATCTAATTCTATTGATAGTTTGACATTACTACCCATATCCTTAATTGGTCGCATAAATGTTTTAAAAATGAATATTCTGCCCAAATTACTGTACTTATTTCAGAATATCCCTCTACCACCCCCAAAGCACCTTTTCATGAGACTTAATAAGTTATTCACTAATTTTATTTGGAACAACAGGCGTCCCAGACTCCGCCCTTTCACTTTTGTACTTGCCTTATGATAGAGGGGGGCTCCAGTGCCCTAATGTACAATGGTACTATTGGGCTGCTCAGCTCAGAACTATAATGTTTTATTTTTCCACAGAAGGTACCCCATCGTGGGTTAATATGGAATCAGTTGAAGTCACACATGGTCTGACCTTAAAAAGGTACATATATTCAGCTAGAAGAAATATTTTGGAATTCCTAATAATCTGTCTTGTTATAGCCCCATTTGGGGTAATACAGACTTCAAACCGGGAAGATTGGATGCAGGGTTTAAAAGTTGGGCAGATAAAGGGATAAGGTCCATAAAAGACTTGTATTCTTCAAACAAACTGATGTCCTTTGAGGAAATAGTTAATACATTTAATATACCAAAAAATCATTTCTTTAAATATTTACAAATAAGAAACTTTATTTTTGTAGCCCAAAAGAACTCTTTAGACATGCCAGTACTAAACAGCTTAGAGACAGAAATGGTAAAAGACTGCTATGCAAGAGGCTTCATTTCACATATATACAGAATTATAATATCGGGATCACAAGAATCATCAGTTAATAAATTAGAAGCCTGGAAGAAAGATTTAAAAGAAGATCTATGTTTGGGTGATTGGACAGAGGCATGTAAGGAAGCTCAAACGCAAACAATAAGTGTAAGATTGAAATTATTGCAATATAAATGGTTGATGCGGACTTACATAACTCCAGCTATTCTACACAAGTACAATAAGAATATTCCTGATACCTGTACAAAATGCAACAAATTCAAAGGTGATTTTTATCATTGTATTTGGGAGTGTGAATACATAATGTCTTTCTGGAAAGGGGTGAGGGATATGATCAATAAAATGACAAGTATCAATCTAACACTATCAGCAAAAACATTTGTTCTGCACTTATACCCTCTAGAAATGTCATTGAGAAGAAAGGAATATGTTTTGTGTTTGTTGCAAGCGAAGCGTTTAATTGCTTTATTTTGGAAAAAAAATCCAAGCACCAAATGTAAATGACTGGCTGAAAGAAATGGCAGCTAACATGGCCATGGAAAAAATAACTTATATAGTGAAAGGTAAAAGCAACAAATTTGAGGAGATATGGTACCCATTCTTGTCCTTTCTGGAAGAGGGTGGAGGTAATGGGATGTCAGATGTGAGTAATACTAATACTGACTGAGAAGCTTTTTATTTTTTATTTTTACTTTTATCTTTATCTTTATTTTAGGTTTTGTTTTTTCTGTTATATTATTGTTATTTTAATTTGGTGTATGTTTGGATTGTATGGTATTTTTTTTGTGTTGTACTGTCCTTCAATTTCTGTGTTTAATGTGTAATTGTATGAAAGTTAAAATCTAATAAAAATATTTTGGAAGAAAGAAAAAAAAAAAAAACTCTCCGTTTGGGACATCACTCAGTGTCACTGACATCCCATTCAAAGATGCAGAGTTAATGTCCCGTCCCACACACTCCCCTGCTAGCTGACAGAACTTCCTCTTGGATCCATTGAAACAGTGCTTGAAGAGGACAGAGGCAGTCCCACTCTCATACCCGCTTATCATGGGGTTGAGTACGGACAGCATTGGACCATCTGGAAAACAAAAGCCCATCGTGACTGAGCAGAGTCTTATTGTGGCGGCTGCTAAAACAGCCAGGTTAGGGGGGTGCTGTGCCGCACCAGGCTACAGCACTTGTACCATACGGGTCCAAGTGCCCACGGGGACCCAGGTTCGAGTCCAACCTGTGGTCATATCCCGATCCCACCCCATCTTTCTCTCTCCCAATCTATCACTTCCGGTCTGCCTCTTCACTGCCCTATCATAATAAAAGGCAAAAAGGCAACACCTGATCTGAGTTGCTAAGATACGCACTACAACTTAGTATGTTAACCAGCCGCCTCAGTCATGCAGTCAGTATTCAATGCAAAGCTTATATTTGGGGCTGTATGTCACATCCATAAATAGGCCTATATACCTTTAATATGGGGTGAAGAGAGCTTTTTAAAGTTTACTATAAGATATTTTGTAGTATCCCAGTTTATACTATTTTTTGTGCTTGAATGCCATGTTATCTGTTTAGAAAGATAAAAATAAAATCTTTAGATTTAGAAATATAGCTTAATACCTTTTGATATTTTTTTATTTCTGAGCAGTCTTTCGTTTGGGGTTGCTCAGTTCTGGGTTTAACAGTGCAACAATAGTCACTCACCAGCATCTTCATGTCTGATGTTCATCATGTTCACAGTGAAGATTCTGTGTGTGATGCCATCAGAAATGGACACACCAGCAGCACACTTAGACAGATTGTCTTTCTTACACCAGAGCTTAGTATGATTTTCATGTTTCTTCTCATAGAGGCAGGGGATGATGGCTGACTGGCCCTCCTGTACAGACACAGCACTGATCCTACTGCAGTCTGTGGAAATCACAATAAATACTTCCAGGTGTTACCATAGAAACATGCTGTCTAAATTTACATATTAGACACTTACTTTTCTCCAAAAAAACTTACAACACAGAATAACAATAACCAGAACAATAGCACTAAAAGTAACAGTTTAAAAATGTGTGTAGTGCAGACAGCACAGTACTCTATTGCAGTGGTTCTCAAACTTTTTCTGACATTCCCCACTTTGGAGGTGGGGAATTTTCAAGCCCCACCTGATTTCGCATTTTGGTTCCACGTTACATTTCCCATCTCGGTCCGCTGGATCAAGATGTTATTTTAATTCATATGTTGGTCTGTTTATGACACTTATGTTTGGGTGTGGCTGTTTTGTTTTGAATTTATGTCAAAAAAGAAAGGCATTATTAAAAATAGACACAAAAAACAAATTCCCTCCTGTTTCTCGTGCCCCACCTGTCATGTCCCTATTCCCCACTAGTGGGGCCCGCCCCACACTTTGAAAACAACTGCTCTGTTGGGTAAAGCTGGCCAACTACAGCTCGCTCTTAAAGGAACACGCCACCCAATGTCAGTAGTAATATATGTTCTTACCTTAACTTTCACGAGTTGAGTCATACCTCTCCCCTGTCGGTACGTGCACTCAAACGCTCTGGTGCGTGGCTGGACTGTGTTAGCATGTTGCTATGCTAGCGGGCTTTGCCGTAACTAGCCGTAGAAGTAATCAAAAGCATCCATGTTTTCCCGACTTAAATACAGTTGCACGAGTAGTTGATAGAAATGTTCACGCCACGCAACATGAAACGTGGCGATTTTCCGCTTAATAAACAGGAGAACTACAATGTGTGGCGCAATAGCACTTGGGAGTACTTCGACCTAGCGTAGTAGGATTGTTAACACCTAATTGTAGATCCTATCCACCACAGAGTTTAGAATCCATGCTGGATCGACCCTCAGCCTCTCCCTTCCCTCTGAGCGAGAGAGAGGCACACACACTAGAGATGCGCTGATGGGCTATTATTTCAACCATAACTGCATAGCAAAACTTATCATCCATCAGCACCAAAGTTTTTGGACCAATTTTCAAAACCGCACCCGCCCACCATCCGCTGGTTGTTTTAATGTAGGCTATATGGGTGATGCAGCGCTGCTGACGTGAGGCTAGAAAGCCCTTGCCTGTTCTAGAAAGACTGATCCAATGCAGCAAATATATTAAAAGGCTAAAGTCGTACATTGGCTATGTTGTAGCCTATCCCTTGAATATCAGCAGCAAACTCAGTCTCTGTCTCGTGGCGTGTTCCTTTAATACATCTGTGCCTAGGGGCCCAAAAGTTCATAATCCGCCCATGGAGCTGGCAAACACATTGCAGAACTCTGCAGGTCCAGGACTCATGCTGCAGGACACTGAAGTCAAGTGCTTGCTCTTTGCAGATGATTTGGTTTTGCTGTCACCGACGAAAGAAGGCCTCCAACATCACATGCCTTGTTTTCTCGATCAATTCGCTCGACGTGCACACATACATATCGTTTTGCTCCTATTATATCACCTAGCCAGGAGCAAAAGTATCGTCACTCGTAGAAGCAGATTCGAGCACTTGTATCAATTGACTTGTAGTCGTGCAAGAAAATCAAAGCGATCTGTAGAATTTTATTAATGAGAAATTATTTCACAGAGGCACAACTTCGGATGCATTAGTTCACATTTGGGTTTACAAATGCACGAATGTTGTGCATGTTCTCAGATTATGAAACACGGATGTGCAAATGTGTTTCGCACCAACTGCGCTGCAACGATTGGAGCAAAAGTGTCGAGTGTGTGACTCTTGAAAGTTGTGACTCACAGGATAGGATTTGTGCACCTGTAAAAAGGATTTGTGAACCCGTAGCCCCTATTTTGTGTTAACAAGATATAAAAAAATATGTACAACTTCAACTTTACTGTTACACATTTATGACTTTAGTGTGCACATGCAAAATCTGCAGTTAAATGTGTTCGCCACTTTTGCACCCAATATACCTTCATACAGAAATAAGCATGTCTCCTCATCAGTACCAAAGGCAATGCTGCACAGCTTAAGAAGATAAAGAGAGGTCCAGATAGAGAGCGACACCATGCTGCTTGTGCCACGGCTAAAAGAGCTAAAGGATCCTGAACTCAACACACTGCTAACAACAGCACAGCAAACACTACTCTTGTTGTAAAATAAGGCCTGTTGTTAAAGTTGTAACACACACACATCACATGCACTTGAACTGTTTTCCATGTTGTTAATTGCTTTTACTAAAAATGCGTTTGCCAAATGTAATGTAATGTAAAGCAATACCAACAAAACACACACACTTGTACTGGTATAAAAAACAAGGCCTTGTTTGAGGAGATAAAAAACACACACACATGCCTGCAGCAGAGACGATCATCTCACAGCCATGAGCATGCACACACACACACACACACACAAACACAAACACAAACACACACACAGAAACACACACGTCTGCAGCAGAGCTAAGCATCTCTTGGGCAGCCAACAACACAACCCCTCCCGCCACACACACATTCCACCAATCACCAACCCCCCGCCACACACACACACTCACCAATAACACCATCAACACACAAACCACATGCAGAATGTTTCTTCTTCTACATATTCATAAGTTTAGTCATCTAGTTCATATGATATTCAGCTTTATTGTCAATGCACAAATTAAATACCAGTAGTCTAAAACAAAATGCCGTTTTACCCAGTGGTGCAAATAACTGACATGTCCAAAAGGGCCTTCATGAAATGCGTTGCGAGACTGTTCATACACAATTTAACGGGCCAAGTTGAAGAGCTACTGTCCGTTATTGTTTGTGCATTTAATATGCTGATTTATGTTCCCTTGCATTTTGCAACTATGAGGTCCATGGTTAGTCTGGCTTTCGCCAGACCAAGCTCAATCTTTTGACGTAATCTTTTGATTTTCACCCAGCCTAGTCCATGGTAGGCGCCCGATAGAAATATTGTTTAATTTTGCGATTGAGATATCCGGGCACTGGCGCCCCCCCTGCGACGTGTTCGCCCCCCGGTTTCAGAGCTATTCTAAATGCAAAAATGCATAGAGGGACCAAACCGTGGCTGTTAACAAACTATAAGCTATATAAGGTAGGCCCTATGCTAGGCCTATTACACAACACAAATTGTCACTAGGCTATGCTGGCGACCCAAATAAAATCTCATTTGGGAACCAATGGCTTACAGTATCAAGCGGACTTAAGCTGCCACCTCTTGGCGAAAAGTTAATAGTTTTGCACATCAGTAGTAGGCTAATACATTCACGTAGCTGTGTGAATCACGGAAAGGGTGAATGAAGTGGACACTTCTAAATGGAACCCAACCCACTGTACAGTAGCTCAAGGTCTGTGGCTAAAGCAGCCATAATTAAAGCGTTATCATTGTTTAGATACTTCACACACACATGTTTTTCAATCGCATAGACTACAACTACCAAGCTGGAATCAAAGCACATCAACTTCCCTCTCACACCCTAAACACGCACTTCGAACAAACAAAAAGCGCCTCAGTCTCACGGTATGGCCATAGGCAAAACTGTATCTGACCGTAACATTGGTACTAAATAAATCATCCATCGCAAAGAATGATTTTTGTAGCACGTGCAACAAATATGTGTAGGTACAGCCCTGCCCTGAATACATCTCAACGTGCGCTCTAAAACATCTGGTTTAAATGTAGTCTACATTAGGCTACATTAGGCTGACGCATTTTGGAGATGTAGATCATGGGTGCGTTAATAAATCTACATTGCGGCAGGTTGACACAAATTATTCACTTTGACGAATTGATGTAGTTTCAGTTAGCCTACTTTACTTTGAGCCATGCTCTTCCTTACTTGAATCACCTTTGAAAATAGAGGATTGAAGTAGCCTATATTGGGTGTTTGGGAATGAACGTTGACTCAGATGCTTTTTGAAGAAATGTGCCATGTGTTTAGGATGCATCATAGACAGGTTATCTTTCAGGTAGCCTATATATTTTCCATTAGAAAACCATCATGTAGCAGCTAACTCACTTAGCTCCTGTTAGTAGCCTAGGTTATGGTCATAAGCAAATGAGATGACCGTCGAAAGATACAATTAGTGCTGTTATCAATTTGCTTGGTAGCCTATAAATGCATTTATGGTTTTCTACAAATACATCAATAATCAAATCGGCCTCCATCACTCAACCATGCTAACGGTAACATTAACATTATTTTACCTGCTATTGATAGGATTAACATAGCCTACCTGCAGTAAAAAACAAGCATGTCCGATAAACATTCTCAGATTTATTTTGGCTTCAAGAGGAAATGGGAATTGCATGTCATGCAGAAATCATCCTACCCTTATTAGACGTTCTCTGCGGTAAACTACTGTACAGTCTTGTCCTTGTAGGAAGCGTAGTGTCTTTCCAACCCACTTTAGATTAACTTCCAACAAAGTTATGTCTCACTGCAACGATGCGCCATCTAGTGAACAAACGACTACGTGACGCCAATACTGGAATTGCAGCCAAAGCGAAGCGGTCATATAGGGATTGTCAAAGTTTTTTTTTTTTTGTTTGTTTTTTTCCGTCATCTACTTCCTGAATTTTTGGTCAACGATACCCGGGACACCGAACCACCGGGGCACATGAAATTTGGTGGGTATGTAGCCCTACTAGACTTTTATGGAAAAATTTCATTTCGTTCCCCCCCCCGTGCTGGGCCCCCCGAACCGCAAAAAGGTTTTCCTAAATAAAGCAGTTTTTCCTAAATAACTACCTATACCGTGGCACTGAGGATGAAGAATCTTTTATGGTATGTTGGTCTCAAGGGCCCATATCAATCTGGCCCATAAACACTCATTTGTGATTTTTGGTAAAAAAAATGAAAATGCAATATTATTCTGCTACCACATAACTTTCAGTGTCCCGCCGGCGGGACGGTTACCCCCCTCCCCCACCTCCCCCCAACATTCTAAATCAATTGTATGCACCATATTGCTATGTAGCATAGTAATGTTATACACCATTTCAAAGCTTTGACTCTTGGGAATCCAAAAATGACAACTTTTTTCATGTACAATCTGTATAGTGCTTTACATTTTCAGATAAATCTTATTATGTCTCAATTAAATTTGATCCAAAATGCCCCCCTCCCCCCCTTCCGCTTTTGGTGCTACCCTGACTTCTGGCTGCAGTGTAGCTGCAGCACAATAAGTAGATGCAACATATTGGGTACTGAAATATTCACAAGAATCCATAGAAATTGAATCTTCATGTTGTGTTATCCAATATTAGTTGTACAGATGTATAGTCTATCTTATACACACTCATTGAACCAACAAAGTAAATGCAAAAATAGAGACATTTTTGTAATCATTCCATATTTAGTGTAGTCATTCCATATCAGAACCCCTGAAGTATAATCCAAATACAAGCATAAAACCTCAAAGTGTTACCTTTCATTTGAGACCAGGATTATGCTTCTACACAAAGGGGTTTATGTGCAGTAAGCATTTGATTGTCAGTATGCATTTTGGATAACAAAAAGTCCTATGGGGAGTATCCATAGGCATTTTACAAAACGCATGGGCATACCTTGGCAAATAATAGTCTAAAGCATTCATATTTTCATTCTATATTGATCTACTTTTGCACACAACTTCACAAGACCTGGTGCTAGGGCTCAGTTGTGTTTCTAAGGGATATCAAGAGACCTAGAGGGCTGAAATGTGGTCAGTTCAGAGATGCTTGTAATCCGGCAGAAAGAAAAAACTATATTCTAGCCTCTGTAACTCTTTGTGAGTACATCACACATTTATTGTGACTGTTTCCTACGAAAACTAGAAGTTCTCAGCTTTCTATAGAGGTCCAACATTTGATGGTAGGCCCCAGAAGAGGTGGGAACAATGCCCTTGTAAATAGGCACAGTGCAATTTCAGGCAAAAACTTCAAATTCTTTTTGAGAATTAAGCTGTTAATCGCCCCTACCTTCAGTTAAGATGTTCAGAACTGCACCAAATTTTATGTGTATGATTGACCTGGCATGGGTATGCCAAGTTTCGTAGAATTTCATCCATGGGGGGGTCTAAAAAAAATTAGGTTATGTGTACATTTAGTGACTGTACACTCATTGGCCTGTAGATGGTGGTGCACACATATACACATGCACACACACACAGGCACCCACATACTATCGGTATTAGAACGGCCAATACATAATTACAAAATCAGTAGGATTAAAAGAAAGCCAAAATAAATATTCATCATCATCATCATGGCTGCATTTCCAGTATTGGCGATAAGTAGTCGCTTGTCCACTAGATGGCGCATCGTTGCAGTGAGACGTAATTTTGTTGGAAGTTAAAAGTGGGTTGGAAAAACAATGGACGCTTCCTACAAGGACTGTAGTTTACCGCAGAGAACGTCTAATAAGGATAGGATGATGTTCACATGAAATGTAATTCCCATTTCTTCTTGAAGCCGAAATAAATCTGAGGATGTTTAACGGACATGCTTGGTTTTTACTGCAGGTACGTTAATCTTATAATATCAATAAGGACCTAGGTAATGTTACCTTTAGCGTTGGTTGAGTGATGGAGGCCAATTTGATTGATTGCATTTGTAGAAAACTATAAATGCGGTTATACCAAGCAAATTAATAGCAGCACTGTAATTGTATCTTTCGACTGTGCAATGGATGATTTTACCAATGTTACACCGGTCTGATACAGTTTTGCCTATACATGCGTGAGACTGAGACGCCTGTTTATTTTGTTTTAAGTGCGTGCAGGGTGTGAGAGGGGAATCGATGTGCTTTGATTTCAGCTTGGTAGTTGTAGTCTGTGAAATTAAAAAGCATGTGTGTGTAAAGTATCCAAACAATGACACCTTCATTTAATTATGGCTGCTTTAGCAACACACCTTAAGCTACTGTGTAGTGGGTCCCATTTAGAAGTGGCAACTTCATTCGCGCTTTCCTTGACTCATAGAGCTGCGTGAATTTTATTACAACTTTTCGCCACGATATGACAGTTTAAGTCCGCTTTGATACTGTAAGGCGAAGCCATTGGTTTCAAAGGAGATTTTATTTGTGTCGCCAGCATAGCCTATTGACAATTTATGTTGTAAATAGGCCTACCTTATAGACCTACTGTAGCTTAGGGAAGCTAACAGCTTTCTATTAGGATCTAGTTTGTTAGTTGCAGTTTTGTCATAACTCCCTGATGCATTTTTGCATTTAGAATAGCCAGAGCGTGGATATCTCAATCGGAAAATTAAACAATATCGGGTGCCTATGGACTAGGCTGGGTGAAACCAGCCTGATCTGCCCGCTATTTATTTTTTGATTTCTTAAAAGATTGAGCTTGGTCTGGTGAAAGCCAGACTATCCATGGACCTCAGTTACACAATGCAAGGGAACATGAATCAGCCTATATTTTACTTAACAATAGCGGACAACAGCTCATCAACTTTGGCCCGTTAAAATGTGTATGAACAGTCTAGCGACGCATTTCATAAAGGCCCATTTGGACATGTCAGTTATTTGCACCACTGGTTAGATGTAAAACAGCATTTCGTTTCAGACTACTGTTACTTAATTTGTGCATTAACAATAATGTTTCAGACTACTGTTACTTAATTTGTGCATTGACAATAAAGTATTACATGAACTAAAGATGACTAAAATCTTATGTAGAAGAAGAAACATTCACAAAAAATCCATCCATCCAAAACGACCTTTGTTTTTGATAGCTGTTGAAAAACGGCATGGAACTGACAAGAGATGTTTTGTTTATTAATAAATAAATAAATAAATAAATAAATAAATAACATTATGCTGATACCTTTTGCTTTTCCCAAATACAATGTAGCCTACAGGTGTAAGTGACCTTTCATCAATCCAGTTGCAATGGATGAACTGTGATGAACTGCCCTACTTGGGATTGTTTAGAGATTTTAAAGGTTTTATAACAATGCTACATCTTCTTTGGCTATTCTACAATCTATTCACCTTTTCAGCACCAGTAGGCTACTTTCTGTGCAGCCGCACACACACACTCAGGCATGCCAAACAAGCATACACAAAAGTTTCAAGAGTGGGGATGGAGTAAAATATGGAGACAAATTGAAGTGTGATTTATTTTCGCGGAACGGATGTACAGGACTGAGCGGCGGTCATATTTTGTACCGCTATGCGGTACATCTAGTTATTATTATGATGAATATTTGGTTTTCCTTTAATACTACTGAATTTGTAATTATGTATCGGCCGTTCTAATTGCCAATACTGATGGTATACGTTCCTGTGTGTGTGTGTGCGTGTGTATATGTGTGCACCGCCATCTACAGGCCAATGAGTGTACAGTCACTAAATGTACACATAACCTAATTTTTTTTAGAAATTCTACGAAACTTGGCATACCCCCAGAGAATGTCAGGTTAATCATACACATAAAATTTGGTGCAGTTCTGAACATCTTAACTGAAGAGAGGGACGATTAAAGCAGAATGATATTGCATTTTTCATTTTTTACCGCGGGGGTGCAAATCACAAATGAGTGATTATGGGCCAGGTTGATGTGGGCCCTTGAGACCAACATACCATACAAATTTCTTCATCCTCGGTGCCACGGTTCAGGTAGTTACTTAGGAAAAACTGCATTCTTTGGGTTTCGGGGGGCCCAGTGCGGAGGGGGAGTGGCCCCCGGGGACCAAACGAAAATTTTCCGTAAAAGTCTAGTGGGGCTACATACCCACCAAATTTCATGTGCCCCGGTGGTTCGGTGTCCCGGGTATCGTTGACCAAAAATTCAGGAAGTAGATGACGGAAAAAAAAAAAAACTTTGACAATCCCTATATGACCGCTTCGCTTGCTTCGCTAGCGGCGGTCATAAATAATTATACCAGAAAGTTCCAGAATTATGACTTGAATACATTACATTACATTACATTACATTTAGCAGACACTTCTTGACCAAAGTGACTTACATATGTCAGCTATATTACAAGGGATCACATTGTCCCCGGAGCAATTTGGGGTTAAGTGCCTTGCTCAAGGGCACAACGGTGGAACCCGGGAATTGAACCGACAACTTTCGCTAGCCCAGCTCCTTAACCACTACACTACCACCGCCCCAGAAGTTAGTTAGTTATTACTTTGTTAGTTGATACTTTGAGCACTGATGCAGTCAGCAGAGGCCTCTTACATTGTTTGCAGGTACAGTAGGCCTACTATACATTTCATTCCGTTTTCGATGGCAAATGCGAAACAGCGCCAAAACAACCACCAGTGGACAAAAAGAGTATTACATGTGTACTGTTAAGACCCGCCATAGAGAATGAATGGAAGAAATTACGGAGGTTATACTTTGACGATGTCGTACTCCCGTGCGGGCCGGATCCTATATACCACGGACATGTTTTGGGGGGCCACCTAAAATGAGGTGGCGGGCCGTATCCGGCCCGCGGGCCGTAGTTTGGGGACCACTGCTATAAGTCATCTCTCTGCCCAGTAGAGTCCTCTTTGAGGGAGAGCTGGAGGGAGTGGATCCTGTCCCTTCTAATGCAGTTCCATCTCCTCATCAGTACTAAAGGCAATGCAGTACAGCTTAAGGAGTTTAATATTAAGAGAGGTCCAGAGAGACAGCTACACCATCCTGCTCGTGTCACGACTAAAAGAGCTATAGGATCCTGAACTCAACACACCTAACAACAGCACAGCAAACACTATTCCAGTACACACAAACAGTGAACACAGGCCCTGTGTGTGTGCGTGTTTGTTTGAATACTGCTGATCCTGTGTGTGTGTCTATGGATACTGCTGATATTGTGTGTGTGTGTGTGTGTGAATACTGCTCATCAACAGGCTTTCCTTAAGGTCCGTTGTTAAAGCAATAAACAAAACACACACACTTGTACTGGTGTAAAAAAACAAGGCCTTGTTTGAGGAGACAGAAAAACCAACATGATGAAAAATGACGAGAAGCAAGAAGAATTTTAAAGAGAAGCAGCGTACATTTCAATTTTAATCTCTCATGCAGAAAAGGAGAGGTTGAAATCTCTTCTTAGATTTTTATTTTATTTTTCCGTGTACAGTGTGTAATCCGGAGGAAACATGTGTCTGAATGTGGAACCCAGAAGAATTGTACAGACCCATCACTTTGAGTTTCTGCAGCTACACACGACCAGCAATCCTACCCAACATCCATCAGGTGAGAAATGAGTCTTCTTACCTGAGAGTCAACACTGGAGGAAGAGGAAGAACAGCACCAGCTGATGAAGAGCCATGAGTGTGTGTGAGGAGTGTGTGTGAGAGTGTGTGACGAGACAGAGTCGACACACACAGGAGTGAGAAGATGGCTGTCTTGGTGTTCTTGTTATTTCTGGTCAACCTTCTTCCTGAATGTTACTGCCTCTGATGATGTGTCTGTTGGTCTTCTCTCAAAGAGGGCTTTTATATGTGTATGTGTGTGTGTGTGTGTGTGTGTGTGTGTGTTTGTTATTAAAAGTGCCAATGAAAATATTTGAGCGAAAACCCATCTTCACTCACAACAACTTCACTCAACCACCAACGAGTCTACATCTTTTATCTCAATACAGGATAAAAGCTCAATACTAGCCATTGGCTAGTTTCATGTAAAATAGTATAGAGTACACTAATTGTTATTGAGTAAAGGAGTATTGTTATGGAATAAGAAGAGTATTGTTAGTGAGTAATAGAGTAATAAGAGTTTCAGGAGCCAGAGAACCAGGAGGGACGCACACACACCCTCAGTATGTCAACTATTGTTGATCCTCTGTGTGTGTATATGTGCATACTTAAGCAATAAGCCCCAAGAGGCCGTAGGTTATGCTGATTCTACAACAGCTAAGGGGTGTTGTTAGTACGACGCGCTAGCGGAGTGGTAGCGCAGTAATATAGAACGGAATGCGGTCAAGGTGTATGTTTGTGCTGAATTTTACAACGGCATCGAACGCGATTCAACCAATCATAATCAAGGACCAGAACTATCAGTTTTAGAAATGTGAATACTTCTGATCCCATGTGTATGTGTGTGTTTGAATACTGCTGAGCCTGTGTGTGTGTGTGTGTATACATGCGTACAACATGACCTTGGTAAACAGGTCAAGATTTATTTGTAATGCAGTTCTATGCTGATCCCATACGTTAGACCAGCACATCCGGGAACTTGACTCGTGACAAACGTTCCCGCCCCTTTCGGGGGGAAAACAAACAACCCCTCTCATTAACTCCAACGCAAATTAGGGTCAATAAATGTAATTCGTACAGAAATCGCAGGAGTAAATAATAACAAAAAATACCACAAATCAATATGACCACTCAATACATAACCACTTTGCCGGTCGTTGACCGTGAAAGATACCTACAAAAGCTTAATTCAATTAATATAACAACATGTCCCTTCAGTCTCGAAAGTACCATGGTGCAACAACCCCACTCAGTGACCAGAAGTGTCATACGGTCTTCTCTTCTTATGGCTTATAGCCATCATTTTCTCTGTCAGGATTTTTTTGAGGACATGGCAGGCAAAAGAAACTCAGGGAGGGGTTCTTAGCTGTGTGGTTGGTACATGTCTACCGGTTCACTCTGGCTTGTTCTGAGGGAATGTTTTCCCCTCAAAAGGGGCATGGCGCAAACAACCTGCTCTGTGTGACGCGGGTCCGGTTGTAAGTATATGTGTGTAGCCTATTGTGTAAGTTGTATGTGTGTGTGTGTGAGACTGAGAGCAAGGTAGATGAGGGCCAACATGTTTTGGGGATAATTCATCTCACTGGCTATCCCAGCATGCTCTCTGACAGGAAGTGAGGAATGTTACCAGAGAATGTCTAATAAGGGGAGAACCTTCACTCTCGGAACTCTTCCGGTGTGGTACTGCATCTAGGGGCGCTCGCGGGCGAGTCCAGAATGAATGGAGGTCTATGGAGCTGTACCCCTCAAAATCCACTTTTCTTGGGATATAATTTTTTTTCAAGTAATTTGAATATTGTATTCGAAAGGGGAGGCAAAGACAATACACTTGGTTGAGTATTATATTTTTTAAGTCACTTAATTGTTCTAAAAAGCCTTTCAAATGTGTCAATGACGTCATTCATTAGCATGATCATAGCATAGCATAGCATCAATGCTAGCATGTTATGGGCAACAACGACTCAACCTGTAAGAAAACGAAAGGACATGACTCCTGGATTAGTTCACTTTTAATTGATAATCCATATACATTTTGCGAAAAATAAAATAAAATCTGAGGGTTTCAGTTGTTAAATAGGTGAAAACAATAAATTTAGCCATGTAACTCCATAGGACCCCATGTATTTTGGACTCGCCCGCGATCGCCATCTAGGTGAACTCTGGTAAACTGCAGCCAAATTCGGTTTGTATGGGATTAATAGAGAGTGGTGAGGCTCTCGTGTTACCCACGCAGCAGTGCATCTGACCTCTGACTTCTGTGAGTGCAGGGGGCCTGGAAACGGGCCAAACAGAACAGAAATACATTGTTAGAACATCATCAGGTGCTATCAGAACAGACACACACTGGTAGAACATCAGGTGCAAAAGGAACAGGGAACACACTGTTAGAACATCAGGTGCTATCTGAACAGAGACACACTGAACATTAGGTATCTCAACAGAGAACACACTGATAGAACATCAGGTGCAAACAGAAAAGAGATATGATGTGAGGACACCTGAACTACAGAACAAGATTGTAAACTAACACACATGACCACATTGAGACAGGTGAGAACATCAGGTGAGACAAGGAAACAACTACACACACTTTAAAGGCACCCTTAAGAGTTTTTTTTCCATTTCATTTTGATGGCACATAACCTCATAACATGACAAACGGCACTTCTGCCATCGCCTGAGCGGCCCTCTATAGACGAGTACCGACCTACTGTAGCGACTTTCTATGTTTGGGTAAGAACACTTACAACTTGCCGGAGGTTCGTATGGTTATTCCAGGCTAGTAGAAGTAGGAAAGAGAGTAGAGGAAGTGTAAGCCTCTAGTTCTCAGGCCAGGTGTCAGTGACCCTTCCAGAAAGGGGTCACCGCAGGGTCTCTGTGTGAGTGTGTGTGTGTGTTCATGTGCACAAGCACATTATGTGTTGCTGATAACAGTCACCAGTGCAGTCGTGTAGTGAGTACCTCGTCCATCTGACGCTGTAGGAGATGTGTTGGTGACAGACGCTAGTGTCCCTCCCGTCGGACATGTTAGGAGGAGATGTGAGGACATCAGTTGAGCAGCCGCGAGCCGCATGGGAGGAGGCAAAGAGCCGCAGGTTGGCCACCCCTGCACTAGAGTGTCCCTCCCCTCGGACATGTTAGGGACGCTAGCAGACGCTAGCAGTGGTGGCTTTTAGCCTCCTTGCTAATCACAACACTCCTCAGACCCATCCCATACACTGCTCACCACACCACCTAAGCACACACACACACACACTTCAGAAATAATCTACACACACCTTTCAGTTGAATATTATAGAGAGAGAGAGAGATCATAATCAAGGACCAGTCGTGTAGTGAGTACCTCGTCCATCTGACGCTGTAGGAGATGTGTTGGTGACAGACGCTAGTGTCCCTCCCGTCGGACATGTTGGGAGATGTGTAAGTGACAGACGCTAGGGCAGGGCTGGCTAACCAGTCCAGCATGAAGAGCCAAAAAACAATTCCACACAGCTCAAAAGAGCCGCACAACAAAAAAAGATGCCCACACTACAACAGCGACTTAGGCCTACAGTTTAAATAGATCTTCTCTTTTTCATTTTAAAGTGAGACACTTGGCAGATGCTACAAATGATTGTTTTCAGGAATGAGTAGAAAGCAACAAAGATATCTGACACACATCACAAATTTCCCCTCACTAAATGACTTATTAGCATGAGAAATGCTCCAATGTAACAACTGATATGATGACAATGTGACCGTCAAATGTTCCGTCAAGTGAAAGAAAATACACAAAAAGACAAACAAGTCTGCTTCTCTGACTGACGTCTATATAGCCTACCTTTACGTTGTAGCCTACTTGCAAAGGTCAGTGCCTTTGGGAAATGTTCAGGTTTGAAGCTTTATGCATCAGTTAAGTCTGGCATACCAAGTACCAAACTAACGTGTAGAACACGTTTTTTAACTGTGTTATTTTGGTTAGATTGACATATCAACCAGAAGGGTTATGCTAGCGTACAAAAAAGATTAATCCTCCTTTTGAATGTGTTCCTCTTTCTATTTATACTTAGCGTCAGGGTTTTCCTGATTACACTTGGCTAAAGAAACAAATGTGTCTGCTTCTTTTTGGGCTATATTCCTATTCATAACATGACGGTAAAATTATTTTAATTTAAACATTGCAGCCTAACTATTGGCATTACTATCAACTTATGAAAAGCATTTTCATTTACCAGAAATATAGGCTAAATCCAAGGAGATGTGAGGACATCAGTTGAGCAGCCTTGAGCCTAGGGAGGAGGCAAAGAGCCGCAGGTTGGCCACCCCTGCACTAGTGTCCCTCCCCTCGGACATGTTAGGGACGCTAGCAGTGGTGGCTTTTAGCCTCCTTGCTAATCACAACACTCCTCAGACCCATCCCATACACTGCTCACCACACCACCTAAGCACACACACACACTTCAGAAATAATCCACACACACCTTTCAGTTGAATAT
>NC_063192.1:4619376-4655171 GCF_017589495.1 Alosa alosa | reverse complement strand
GGGAGCGGGGAACGTCACCATTGTCACTGGAACAGGTCAAGTTGCCCTTTAACTGAGTGGAAGCAGAGATGCTAGACCAACAGCCTTTTATAAACCAACAAGAGTAGTCTATGCTTTAAATCTTAACTGAACTTTCAAAAAGAGAGTAGCCTATTTATTTCCCAGTGTTTATCCACAGACATATACATTAAAATACCAAGGCCTCGATAATACACACAGATCCATCAAGTGCAGCTAATTAAAATAAATGTTAGGCCTCGTTGCTGGGTCTCAGAATAGAGGACAAACTAAATGAAATAATAAATGGGCTATTGTGTTGAGGAGTTGATAGGCAGAAGCAAATTAAATTTCTGATTTTTAATAATTTCTGATTTTATTTAATAGATCGGCATCATGAGGAACATCAGCCATCATGAGGAACATCAGCCATTATGAGGAACATCAACCATCATAAGGAACATCAGCCATTATGAGGAACATCAGCCATCATGAGGAACATTGGGCATCATGAGGAACATCAGCCATCATGAAGAACATCAGCCATCATGAGGAACAATGGGCATCGTGAGGAACATTGGGCATCTTGAGGAACATCAGCCATCATGAGGAACATTGGGCATCATGAGGAACATCAGCCATCATGAAGAACATCAGCCATCATGAGGAACATTGGGCATCTTGAGGAACATTGGGTATCTTCTAACATCATCAGGGTCATCAGACATCATCAGGACCATTGGGGAGCAGCATGTAACATCAACCCACAGCCTCCTACCGTTCCTCTGGAACGTTCTCTCCAGGGAGAGAGAGACACTCACAGACAGTAACAGATGGAGAGAAGCATGATGGATTGGCCGAGTATCTAGACAGGCTTACCACACACACACACACACACATGCACGCACGCACACACACACACACACACACACACACACACACACACCAGAACCCTTTTCTTCTTGTTTTATCTTCCCCTCAGATCCCTCCGTTCCAGGAGAAAGGAGGAATGGGAGGAGAAGAAAGGAGGAATAGGAGGAGAAGAAAGGAGGAACAGGAGAAGAAAGGAGGAATAGGAGAAGAAAGGAGGAACAGGAGAAGAAAGGAGGAATAGGAGGAGAAGAAAGGAGGAACAGGAGAAGAAAGGAGGAATAGGAGAAGAAAGGAGGAACAGGAGAAGAAAGGAGGAATAGGAGGAGAAGAAAGGAGGAATAGGAGGAGAAAAAAGGAGGAACAGGAGAAGAAAGGAGGAATAGGAGAAGAAAGGAGGAACAGGAGAAGAAAGGAGGAACAGGAGAAGAAAGGAGGAATAGGAGGAGAAGAAAGCAGATCAGCAGACCCTCCATGCTTCAACTTCCATACTATCAGCAGGTGCAGCCTGTGTGTGTGTGTGTGTGTGTGTGTGTGTGTGTGTGTGTGTGTGTATGTATGTGAAGCCCCTCCTTAAGGGCAGTAAATGTCTGCGCTGGATCGTCGCTTGTGAGGAGACTTCCTGTTGCTCTCCGTCTGGAAGTAACCGAATCCTCAAAGGGCCCTTGACACACGAAACCCCAATACTGTGAGACACACACACAGACACACACACACACACACACACGTTCACATGTACACTCACACAAACACAGGCATGCATGCACTGCGTGAACACTCACAGTCACACTCACAATCATAGTCACAATCACAGTCTCACACACACACACACACACACACTATACACACACACAAACACAGACACACACACACAGGTTTCTCCCTCCAGCAACCCCACCCCCCCTTCTCTCCGTCAGTAATCACACGCTCGGATTCTCCTCCTCCTCAATGGGCTTCCCCTCTCTTCAAAGTGCCGCGGGAGAACCGGAAGGCTGCGGAACGCGTTCTCTAATCTCTGCCTCAGTCTCAACCCCCCGAGCAGCAGAGGAACCGGAAAACTGCGGAACACGCTCTAATCTCAGTGCGGGCCCCTGGGTGCCATTGCCGTTACCTGCCCCAGCTCTTTGTGCTGTCGGCTGTGGGCCGAGTGTGTGAACGTCTGTCTGTCTGAGTTTGTTTGAGTGTGTTTGTGTGTGTGTGTGTGTGTGTGTACAACTCTAGGATGTGTTTACTGCACAGAAGGTCAGAGAACAGCACACTGTTTCATGGAGCAGCACTGGTACAGACACACACACTCACATACCAGACACACACACACACACACACACACCAGACTCATGCCAGACACACACACACACACGTGCGTGTGCACACACACACACACACACCAGACTCATCATACCAGACACACACACACACACACACACACCAGACTCAGGCCAGACACACACACACACCAGACATAGACACACACCAGATTCACACAAACACACCAGACTAGACTAGGCTTTCAGACTTTCATGATCTTCTGGATTGAATAGCCAGCAGCGCAGATACACTGAAGCTATATCCAGTAATCCAGTAGGTCAGGTCGAGGGAGGGTTTGTGTTCATCCAGTGGCGGTTTTAGGTACGGGCGAACCGGGCGGCATCTTGTAGGGGGCGGCACGAAGCGCTTAAAAAAAAAAAAAAAAAAAAAAAAAAAAAAAGAATAATAATAATAAACGCCAGAAAAACGATTTTCTATTATCCATCACTTGTGTGAGGAATTAGGAATTGGCCCTGTTGCTCAGAAGGTAGGCCTACTGCACTGCACTGTGCAGAGGAAGGGGCGAAGGGAGGGTTTTGATGGGGACAGTTCACCTCTGGGTCTCCTTAATGAAACGGGGAAAGGGGGATGAATGGGGATCCACTGTATAGTAGCCTACAACAGTCTATTAGTGGGCTAAAATCAGTCACACCTTGACTTTCTTCCAAACAACGCACATCTCATAATGTTATGAATGCAGACCTATGATTCCTGCACATTTAATTAACCGTGTGAAATGGCTAATAAAAATAGGTGACAAAACGATTAAGAGGTCACCCAGGTGGATTGGTTTGGTCTTGACTGTGGTCGCGAGTGGATCATGGGAATTTGTGGATTGTTGTCGACTGTCGAGTGCCAAACACGATGGACAGATGATTGTAAGTTATATTTGCCACTTTTATGTATATAGGCCTATTGTGTATTTATTTAAGTTCTAATACGGTTTTGTGCAGAATTGCCTCATTGTCATTTGGCAATGCTGTAAGCAGTATTTTGCCATCTCATTGTTTGCCATCTGCTTGTTTGTGCAGAATTGCCTGTTGTTGCTTTAAAAATGACATTTAAAATGTCTCAATAAAAAAATGACTGTTTGAAAAAAAAAGGAGATTTTTTTGTGGTTGGGGCTTCGGGGGATCTCACCGGGAGTAATTGAGTCTAGAACCGCCACTGTGTTCATTAGTGTCGATGGCCAGCTGGTTTGGTATGTGTGTGTGTGTGTGTGTGTGTGTGTATGTGTGTGCACTTCTCGTCTGCTCCACAAAACATCTGACCGGGCTCGGGCTCAGATGTGAGCCAGGTTTAGACTGGAGGATACACACACACCGGAGGTGAGACCTGCTTCAGCTGTGCTGGCTGGGGTCACATCATCCCTCATAGCATAGGTCAAAGGTCACCAGGAAAATGGCCATCCAGTGGGAAAGATTCCTTCCTGCCAGCGGGTGTCTCCGGGAAGACAGGGGGGTGCTGTGGTCGACGCGGGGTTAACGAGAGGGATCCCTCTCCACACAAAGTCAGGGCTGAGGAGCTGCACTGTGCCTAGACCAAAACAACACACACTAAAGAACCGCACTGAACACACACTAAAGAACCGCACTGAGCTCAGACCAAAACAACACACACTAAAGGACCGCACTGAGCTCAGACCGAAACAACACACACTAAAGAACCGCACTGAGCTCAGATGAAACAACACACACTAAAGAACTGCACTGAGCTCAGACAAAAACAACTCTACAGGAGAATACACTAAAGTACTGCACACGCACACTCATCTCATGAAGGAATATTCTGAATCTATACACGCACACACACAATAATTTTCATATTTGTATAGCCGTCTTCTGGGCTGGGTCACAGGCGTGGACGCACGGTTCTCATGCACTGTGGCCCGGTCATATCCTGTCCCTAAAGCAGACACCAGGGACCCACCAGGGTCTCCCCAAACACACCTGTGGCCTTAAATCATCTGAGGCCTCTGATCTGGAGCAGATGGATTACCTGGGACTTTCTGCCTGATGCTTTTGGTTAGGTCATGATTCACATAGCTTCTGTTCTGTATAAGTCTACTATAAAATGCTGCCAGGCGATGTCGAATATAAAGGACTGTTTTGGAACAAATCCACTATTAAATGCTGTAGCAGTCCAATAAAGTGTTGTATCAGTGTAAATCCACTATAAAGGGTTAGGTCACATAGCAACAGTCAGCAGCAGCCAAGTCATGTTGTAGGCCCCTTCATCCATTAGCGTTAGGGATATGGAAACACGTTAGGGATATGCGTTAGCGTTAGGGATATGGAAACACGTTAGGGATATGCGTTAGTGTTAGGGATATGGAAACACGTAACAGCGATATGTGTCCTTAGGCCTACATGTTCATTACTGTGCTAAACTGATCTAAAAAAAAAAATTTACCACATAAAAAAAGAGTCAATGTATGAGTAAGAAGAAACAAGATACCGTATGTGAAAATAAATGAACAAACCTACCTAAAATATGGCAAATAATCTGGAACTCATTTGTGAGGGACTGTGAGGTATAGAAGTATATAGTATAAGTATATACTCTTTTGATCCCGTGAGGGAAATTTGGTCTCTGCATTTATCCCAATTAGTGAAACACACACAGCACACAGTGAACACAGAGTGAGGTGAAACACACACTAACCCGGAGCAGTGAGCTGCCTGCTACAGTGGTGCTTGGGGAGCAGTGAGGGGTTAGGTGCCTTGCTCAAGGGCACTTCAGTCGTGGATGTGGGCATAGGAGAGCAGTGCTCAGCAACTTCCCCCGCCCACATTTTTCCTACTGGTTGGGGATCGAACCGGCAACCCTTCGGTTACAAGCCCGAAACCCTAACCAGTAAGCCACGGCTGCCCCACAAGTAAGTGATGTGAACAGGTTTGTGATGTAAAGCAACACAACAGAAGTTCCCATTTATGGTATCCCATTACGTGTTACGTGTATCCCATTTATGGAACTTGTGTTGCGGAATGGGTCGGATGATGAGAGCAACACAAGTTCCCATTTATGTCGAAAACTTGCAAGAAGGGTAATGTTCAGTATGCAGCAACAAAGCTACTCAGTGTATGCTAATACCAGGAGTTTCAGGCGCATTATTCTGCCTATTATAAATCTGTGCATCATCAAAATGAGTTTGAACCCATCATTGAACCCATAATTTTAAGGCAAAGGAATGACACAGAGTTGCTTTTAAGTGTCTACTGCAAGCTACACCTCTCTGTCCATATGCATACAGGCTATGGCCGCTGATGCTTTGAAAAATGGAGAAGTTTCTTTAAGCCTCAAAAGCAACTTCCAAATGTCATAATGTTACAAGTGTCACACAAATGTCACAATACTGAATACCTTATTGCTGGTGTGGTGTGGTCGCCAAAGACACGAGGAAGGGAATTGCACTTAGTCTGATTTTTTATAATTTAAAATATATTAAAAGTTATGGAAATTAGTGTAGGCCTAACAACATGACAAACATCTGAAAACGTTGTGGAGTAACATCTTCACCTAGTGGATATTTGACTTTACAGCACTGTCAGTTGAAAATAATGTCCTTTCTTGAAAAATAAATTATATTTTTATATGCAGGCTACTAAACGTAGAGTCTATGCTCATGTCCGTGGAATGATACGTGGTCCTGGTGTTGACTACAAGCTCTTTCTTCGGTACCCAGACGTTTAACAGTCACAGTTCACCTCACTGCAGGTTTGGTGTGGACGCGCCTAAGTACGTGCGCAGGTCGGATATGTTTGACTTGATTATTTTTGCTGGAATAGTTTCCATATTTAGCCTCTTGTAGGCGGCGAAGCGGTGACATCCTCCGAACGAGTAGAAGTAGTTTCCTCCCCTCTCCCCCTTTATCCACAGCACATCAATGGGGGGAACTGTACGCATGTCCAGCGTTTCCTGTGGAGGTAATTACACAAACACGCGTCAGGAGATGACAGTTATAACATTGTAGCATGGCATACATTATCATAAACTAGGATACTAGACAGTCAAAGTTAACTTTGCAAACAAGCCTAAATCAATTCGGCTATATGACCCTTAAATGTTGCTCTTTACATCCAATGTTTACATCCAATAGCAAGAAGAGCCCGATGATGTGCGTCATCTATAGATACTAATCGTTGACAATGACAATGACTTTACGTTAGGCTCACCCATTGGACCCTATAAAAGTGATCTTTATGGCCAAATCGGCAACATTGTTAGAGTAGCCTGGACTGTCACGGGAAGTGGCCTAGACTAACTTACTTACCTGTATCGTGTTCATGAGACTCTGAACTTTGTTCTCGTCCAAAACCGACGGAATGGGTCGGATGATGACATTCATTGGAACGCTGTGAACTTCCTCAATATTATCAGAATGAATGGACCTGTTTTCGGGCGGAAGGCTGCCCATGTTCAATTGGTGGCAGTCTACAAACTGTTGAAAAGGAGAAATGTTCAAAGTCTTCTTAACACCTCTCAGGCTCTTCGCAAAGTGCATCATAGTGATATGTACAAAACGGCGTTACCATATCCGGAAGTGCGATCACTCGGCGCATGCGCAGGCACCATAGAATTTAAAACATTGACCTATGGCAAAATATTTGGCCTAAACTTGAAAAAGGATACCAGGTGATGTTCAGGCACCACATAATTTAAAACATTAACATATATAGCAAAATATTTGGCCTAAACTTGAAAAAGGATACCAGCTGATGTTGCCAATAACAGTGAACAGATGAACAACTGCTAGTCTAATTCACAATTAACCACAAACTTTATTTAACCACATGCATTCCAATACAAATTTCAAGTTTTGCCTGAAATTGCACTGTGTCTATTTACAAGGGCATTGTTCCCACCTCTTTTGGAGCCTACCATCACATGTTTGACCTCTATAGAAAGCTGAGAACCTGTAGGAAACAGTTAAAATAACTGTGTGATGTACTGACACAGAGTTACAAAGGCTAGAATATTTTTTTCTTTCTGCCAGATTACAAGCATCTCTGAACTGACCACATTTCAGCCCTCTAGATCACTTGATATCACTTAGAAACACAACTGAGCCCTACATGTAGAACCAGGGCTTGTGAAGCTGTGTGCAAAGATCAATATAGAATGAAAATGTGAGTGCACATCCTCACCATTGATCAAACTAGCAGTTCTGCATGTATTCAGGTGAAAATATAGGCGTAGGCCTATAAATATGTAGAAAATATGTTTAAAGCATGAATATGTAGATTATATGCTTAAAGCATAATTTATCTTGCAGAGGGGGTTACCGTTGCACTTGTTGTCATTAGTCATTGTTATTGTTTTGTGCTACATGTAGCCTCTAGCTAAATGGCTGGAAAACAAATTGTTACATTGTATTGCAGGCACAGCAAGACCATGCAATGCATGAATTGGTGACTGGATTGAAGCAGCAATGTAATCTAGTGTGTAAGAGCATTACATCAACATTAACATGACCAACACAGTACATATGCCAAAAAAATACATGTCATCTCATCTCAACTATGGGCGCAGCCATGTTTGTTGTAAGGTTGTACGTCCACCTCGGGGTACTCTCAAGTACTCCGAGGTAAAGTGGGCGTGCCTGCCCAAAATGCCGCAAGAAAGCTGGGTAACACAGCACAGGGCCGCCCGCTGAGATTACCCATGCAGAGGAACAGCCAAGGCAGTTAGGGACCTGTCAATTAGGAGCCCTGTCAATTAATGAAATATTGATTGGCTGCAGGACATGGCAGAGAGAGAGAGAGTGTCAGTGTTCCTGGGCTTCAAAGTGACACACATTCACAGACACACACACACACACACACACACACACACACACACACACACACACACACACACACACATGCATCCATATACACAGAGAGAGTGGGCTTCAAAGTGACAAAAGTGACAAAGAACAAAAAGCTCTGTTGCGTGGTGAGGGGTCTTTTACATGCTAATGGAGCTCAGTGTGTCTAAGGGGAAAACTTCACTTCTCCCCCTCCCAAGACATCTCTCTCTCACACACACACACATTAACACACTCACACTCACATGCGATACATATACTTACACGCTCTCACTCACTCACACATGCACGCATGCACACACACACACTCACACACACACACACACAAATGAAGATGTAAATCCCTCTCCTCCCTCCCCAGACGATCACTGTTCTTTGCTGTCTTCGCCAGAATGCCACCTACTTCCTGCCTGACCTGTCAATCACCCAGGCCCCCAATGGGCTGTCAAAGGGAGCCGAGAATTAGAAGTGACTGGCTGTCCGTGCAACTCACACATCTGACATCCCAGAGAGGCGGAGAATGTCACACACAGACAGCACACACACACACACACACTCTCTTTTTTCTCTCTCTCTCTCTCTCTTTCACACATACACATACACACACACACACACATGCTCACATACACAAGTGAAGCAGTCAGTTTTGCATAGTCTGTGTGTATGAATACATTTTGAACTCTTAATTAGGCCAAGTCTGTATGTGTTTTCTTCTGTGTTTCCATACAAACTGACGGCATTTAAACCAATAACTGTGTTGTGGCTTTCTGTGTCCATGCTGTTCGTGTGAGGCAGTGGGTCAAGCTGCCGGAGTAGGCACAGAAGAATGGGAGCCAGTATAACCTGCGTTGTGTAGAAATGGAAGGCTCAGCCTTGCACACGCCCGGACGCTGACCCCCAAACAGCAGCACCTCGGATCGAAGGTCGAGCATGCTACCGATCGAACTGAGCGCCCAGGCCGCTAGCTCTCTTGCCAGCGCTACTCTCAAGGTGTCATTTACCAGTGCACATACTGCACAGCTATGGACCAGCCGGTTACCATTTACATGAGCAAACAGTGAGACAATCATATGTGTTTCTGAAATATATTTGTGAAGTGAATCTTTGTGTTTGGTGCTTTGTTGGAGTGATGCTGAAGAGCGTAGTACTCTTTACAATTACTGTGTTGGGGTGATACTGAAGAACGTGTTTTTGGACACATTATCTGTTCCTTTACAATTCATACAAAAATAATAGTAGATTGAATTGAATTTAAAATATAATTAAAATGAAAAGCCAATAGCCAATAGAAAATACATAAACATACATCGTGCATCAAGCAAAAGTGGGTTCAAGACAACACAAGACAAAGCCAGAGTGTAAGCTGTAACGCCTAGGGAAGCAAGACCTCAACTGCATGGTTGCTTTTGTCCAGCAGATGGCACTGTAGGCAAAATGTGTCTCCACCTGAGCCTGCTCCTCAGCTCCCCTGGTGGTCAGAGGAGAAAACACACTCTGACCCCCAGAGCCAACCCTTCACTTCCTCTTCCAGCAGACAGATAATGCAGCTCTCAAAGGCCCCCTGAGTGCAGAGGGGTCATAAGAAGGGCTCATGTACACTTTATACCTTTGGATACTGTGCATGCATACCACATAACTCATTTAGATGACTGGTAAAACAGTCACTGTACCAGCACAGTATACCAAAGGTTTAGACTGCAACAGGCAACGTGCCACAGGTCAGTTGGAGAAGTCTGAGATAAGACCAATATCCCTCTCAAGTCAGAAAGAGAGAGAGAGAGTGTGTGTGTGTGTGTGTTCTTGTTGTGTTGTGTTGTGTGTAAGGAGGAGATCAAGAGTCCAGGTCAGGCTCCCTCAGCCTCATGAAGTGTAGTGTGCGCTTGTGTGTGTGTTTGTGTGTGTGTGAGCACAGGTCAGGCTTACCCAGCCTCAGGAAGTGTAGTGTGTTGAATATTGCAGATGGAGCTGAATAATTGATGCTTTATGCAGCCTAATGGCAGTAAAACCAGCCTGGACACGCACACACACACGCACACACACACACACACACACACACACACACACACACACACACACACACACACACGCACACACATTCAATCACATTCAAGCGCACACACATACAGTGTTTAAGGTGAGGTACACCACTTAAGCACACCCCCCACACTTACTACTGTTTGTCCAAAGCTACACACACACACACACACACACACACACACATGAAACACACAACAGACACACACAACAGACACACACAACAGACACTTGGTCCGTTCCAAACAGAAAGCATCATCTCTGTTGTTTGTGTCTTCAGAATGACCATTATGGGGGGTGGGGGGTGGTCTGAAGGTTTCTTAGGAAAAGAAGATTTGGTCCATTTGAAATGGCACTTGTTGCTCACGTTGGGCATCTCATAACCAGTGTTGGGAGTAATGCATTACAAAAGTCATGTAATTACAGTAATGCATTGCTTTTTGCTGAAATGCAGTAATGTAAGGCATTACCAATACAATTTCAGTAATATTTTACTCGGTACAATTCTCAGTAAGTGAAGTTACTTTGCTTTTTAATCCAAAATTGAGAAATGCTCAATTGGCACCAGAGAAGATTATCCAAGAATTAAAAAAAGTCATCTATGCTGGTCCTGGAATTTGATTGCCTTGTTTAGATGACTGTAAAAAGGGAATTTCAGTTACAGTGTATCTCTGCCATTCATGCAACAGATCTAACATGGTTAGGCTATACTTCTCATTTCAAGCAGTGAGAATAACTAAAATGTTGCTTTTACAAAGATCGCAGCCATTATTCTCAAACTATTTGCATTAAGTCTACACCACTGTAAGTGGAAGGAAAGGCAACCAGCAATGATGAGAACCATTTAAAGTGAACATACAATTTCACTATGGCTATATTTTACTATATTAAAGCAACACAAAAGAGTTTTTTGTACCTTAAAATGTTTTCAAAATTGTTTCCGTGGTTCATCAACTCGTAACAGGGTGAACGGCACTTCTGCATTCGGCCCTCTATCGGCTATAACCGCACTATGTAAGTTTGCCAGATCGGGTAGCGGGTTTGTAGTTCGATGGACTGAGACATAAGAAACTACAAATTTGACTTGCATGATGTCGCAATACATCGTACTTTCATAAAATCATGCAACATATTCTACCTTGTCTATGGACATCGTTATTTGCAAAGCCGTTGCTGGATAAACAAATAGCGTGCGTGCGACAGAGGAAAAGTTCTTTGGTGTTGCTTTAAGTTGTGAGTGACCTTTGGCCTTTGGGGCCTACATTGTCCCATGAGCCATAACTGCAACCATTATATTGTTCTTTTGTTAGCCTTAAGCCTAGGTCAGTCATTATGCCATACCACATCACCTCATGCCGTGGTATGAGCTGCATTGAACACATGAAGATCTATTGAGAACACCAAATCCATATTTCCTGTTATTTTGGTGAAAGTAATGTAAACGTAGTGTAATGCCTTACAATTCAAAGACAGTAATATCGTAATGTAACAAATTACTTTGAGATGACAGTAACAAGTAATAAATAATGCATTACGCTTTTGAAGTAACTTGCCCAACACTGTTTATAACACATTGTTTCTTTTTTCTTATACACTTATTTGTTTAGATAAGATTCAACTTTATTGTTATTGTGCATAGTACAAGTACAGAGACAACGAAATGCAGTTTGCGTCTAACCAGAAATGTAAAAAAGCAGAAAAGTGCAATGTAACATACACAGTATGGACAGGTGGTGCATAAGCAGTATAATATATATAGACACACACACACACACACACACAGACTTTGCATGAAATCTGAAACACCTACAGCCTGAAAGATCATCCAAGATGACATCAGCTAAAATGCTCTTAATGAACAGGAAGCAGTGTGACAGGCACCCTTGACGAGAAAAGTGCAGAGAGAGAGGATGAGAGGAGTGTGTGTCAGAGGAGTGGAGAAAGAGGTGTCTGTGTCTGAGAAGTAGAGATAGAGAAAGAGGTGTGTGTGTGTGTGTGTGTGTGTGTGTGTGTGTGTGTGTGTGTGTGTGTGTGAGAGAGAGAGAGAGAGGTGAGAGTGTGTGTCTGTTGATATTTTTTCAGAGGTTCATTAGTCCCTCTCTCCCCTTTAGAGGACATTGAAGGACACACTCACACACACACACACACACACACACACACACACACACACACACACACACTCCCCTGTCCTGTGTATTCCCAGGAAGTGTGTGGTGGCGGCCGCAGCTATGACTCATTTTTATTTAGTTCTAGATTCTGTGGCGCTTTGTGAGGAGACGAGGATCCAGCATAAAATCAATGTTCCATTAAAGTTTAATGATCAGGAATGGCTTAATAGCATGGGAACAGATGCTTCAGCCCTCTCAGCACGGACACATCAACCCACGGAGCCCCAACCCCCCCACACACACACACACACACACACGCTGATGGCTTCAACGTGGGGGTGGGGGGAGTCTAATGTATGGAAAATACGGCTCCTATATACAGCACACACCTGTACTGTATGGAGCACACAGCTAGAACATTTTGAACACATACCTGTAATGCATGGAATGCACAAGGCATTAACATAACACACAGCTAGAATGTATGGAACGCAAGGCTTTGATACATAGAACACAGAGGCTAGAACATGTGGAACACAAGGCTGTGATACATAGAGCACACAGCTAGAACATGTGGAACACAAGGCTGTGATACATAGAACACACAACTAGAACATGTGGAACACAAGGCTGTGATACATAGAACACACAGCTAGAACATGTGGAACACAAGGCTACACTGATGAAGGCCGCAAGGCCGAAACGTTTCTTACCCCTGCTGCTATGAAGTGAAAATAAACCATCAAAAAGAAACGTTTTTGGAGTGCGACCATTTTCTGAGTTTCTGAACAGCTTGTTGGATCACGCACCCACTGAAAACAAATAGGAGAGCATGGGTGTTTTGAAGAAATATAATGTGCATATGTATATAAATATAATGTGTATATGTATATATAATGTATAGGGTGAATACCTCACCTGATCTGTAGCACAAAGACTGCTCCTGTCAACTACAGCGTCTAGGCTCCATTCTGCTGCTAGTGTGATATGCACATATATGCTGGTGCAGATGATCAACACCCAAACAAAGCAGTTTTACCTTTTGCTTTCATTCACCACAGACAGTGTGCAATCTACTTCTAATCAAAAACATGTAAATACAGGTTTGATTATAGGCTGCAAACGAATAATGGTGTGGTCAGAGAAAAGAGGAACCTGTTATTAGATCCAGTCATCCAGAGCATGGGATTAGCAGTGGGCTTTATTCAGGTTTGGTCTGTTGTAGTAGGGTTTAGTCTGGTATGGACTGGTTTAGTCTGATATGATCTAGTCTAGTTTGATTTGGTATGGTCTGGGTTAGTCTGATACTGTCTGGATTAGTCTGGTGTGATCGGGCAGCTCTGTGCTGTGTGTGCAGCAGTCAGACAGAGTAGAGGGTTGAGTGTTGGCAAAGTGAGCTGAAAATAGATTTTGTGTTGATGAGTCAGAGAGATGGGAGCTGGAGGAGGCGACTGGACAGACAGGACACACACACGTACAGTACACAGAGAGAGAGAGAAAGAGAAAGAGAGAGAGAGAGAGAGAGAGAGGCATGTGTGAGAGAAAGGGAGAGTGTGTGTGTATTTATGTATGTGAGGGGGTGTATGAGAGACAGAGCCGGACAGTAACGGAGTAGATTTACTTGAGTACAGTACTTGAGTACAATTTTCAGGGATCTGTACTTTACTCGAGTATCATTTTTGGGGAGTACTCATGACTTTACTCAAGTACATTTGAGAGGCAAATATTGTACTCTTTACTTCACTACATTTCCATAACCGTGAGTACTCGTTACTACTTCTAAAAAAAAGGAAAAAAGAAAAATCTCGGAAACCCTCAATTTGTTGTTTCCCTCTCAAACGTGATTGGATTGTGCAGGCGCCACTGATTGGGACAGCCTATCAGCAATCACCTTCAGCTTTCCGCCAAAGTCAACTCCATGGTCAGATTTAGATAAGAGATGAAACCATGGACGAAACAATAGATGAAGACGCAGCAGGTCCATCCCGGGAATGTACCAACCTGTGGCCCCACCTCGCCAGACTATTTCAATATTCTGAACAAGTTAATGATAGTTTTCGCTTCAAGTGTTTCAATTACAAAATAGTATTTTGTATTTGAAATACGTATTTGAAATACATGTATTAGAAATACTGCCCATCCCTGACAACATGGTAAAAAGATGAAAATGACTTGATTTTACTTCCAATTCATTTTACATTCTCCAAGGTATTAACATTAACATGTTTCTCCATGTAGGACTCCATGTAGGACATTTCTGTACATAAATGTAAGCACTGTGGCAGTAGTAATGCAATATTTAGAAAATGTAGGCTACTCTTGTACTCTTGATACTTAAGTACTTTTAAAAACAAGTACTTTAGTACTTTTGCTTAAGTAGACATCTGACTGTTGTACTTTTACTTGTACTTGAGTAAAATTTAGCAAAGGGTATCTGTACTTTTACTCAAGTAATGAAGCTGTGTACTCTGTCCGCCTCTGATGAGATGTTGATATTAAGAGGGTCTGTGTGTGTTTGTGTTTGTGTATGTGTGTGTGTGTGTGTGTGTGTGTGTGTGTGTGTGTGTGTGTGTGTGTGTGTGAGAGAGAGTGGACGTGGAATTGGGAGATGTGTAGACTGAGGAGCATATGGAGGCTGTGGAGAGGTCTGTCCATATGTTGCCGTCTTTTGTTATGGAAATGAATGTGATTTTGGCACCTCTCTTCTCTTGACTGCGCAGCCAAGCTGGGAGCTCAAACAAAAGAAACGCAGGAACACTGAGAAGACATCACTGATAGATCTCGACGTGCAGACTGTGTGAGAGTGTTAATGCGTGCGTGCGTGTGTGTTGAATGACAGAGGCAGAGACAGAAAAAATATAATATCTTTGGTGACTTAATATTTTCATCTTTCAGAAATCTAGGAGGCTATTACCAGAATTCATCTACTCTTACAAAAAGACCAAAAGAGAACAAAACTGGTAAAAATCTAAATTTTGTATCATGCTTATTATTACCACTCTCTCTCTCTCACACACACACACTTGGAGCAGTGAGCTCACCAGGGCCACACAAACACTAGAGGCACGCACACACGGAGCAGCGGGCAGCCCTTGCTCCCACGCCCAGGGAGCAGTTGCTCAAGGGCACCTCATCCGTGGATGTAGATGTGGGAGAGTGATGTCCAATCACTCCCCCTACCCACATTTCCTACCAGTCAGGGATTGAAGCGGCCACCCTTCGGCCACAAGTGTCCATCCCACACCCTGGTGCCTCTGCTGTGAGACATCCTGAAGGAGAAAGGAGGTGTATGCTGTCTTCCAAATGCATCCGTGTCTGACTGTAACGGTGCGGTTGCCTGTTACGGGTACAGTTTATTTCATACGGGAAACACAAAGAACGGACAACGTGATTTACAAACACACTTTATTTGCACACACGAACACGAACGGCATCCAGCATGGTTGCAACGGTAACTGCAAAACACAAACGCATACGAGACAATATTAATTATCAGCCTTACTTTCAGGGTGGCCAACTGAAGGTTGAGGGAACACGGACATTCAGCAAACTTTTCATTGTGTCGGACAATAGCGCTTCCTGGTCTGGGGACTGAGAAAAGACCCGACGGAAAGTTGGAAGGAACATTATAAGTTTGTGGAGTGTGACGTACTGCACAGGCAGAGGTCAAGTGTGCAGGACAAGAGGGGTGTTTGGGACGTTCTGGTTATCTATGATGTGTTTAAGGATATGAAATGATACAATAGGATTGCCTTGTTATGAAACAGTGAGTTTTATGGTATGGAATGTATTATTGGATATTTATATAGAGAAGATGCGTTTTGTTAGTTGATTGATTGTGCATTGGTTTAGTCGGCAGACTTAAATTCTCTGGAGGGACTATGGTTGAGAGCAGAAGGAGGTAGAATGGTCTGAGGTGAGCAAGCAATTGCGCCTGCGTATAGGCCTAACACTCGTTTTGTGATTTGCAGCAGTTTGCCCTATAATTGAAAAGGGTTGTCAAAGTTCATTTTGATATAGTTTTTGACGTTTAGTGATTGATTTGAGATTATTGTTTGGAGTTTTGGTTTTTCTTTTATTGTTCCTATTTCTCCATACTGGTACTTGCATGCTCAGCTGCTAAGGTGGAAATAAAACCTGGCTATTCTTGAGAAACCTCACAACTGTCTCCTATTTCCATCACCGCAACGCCATCCCGATCACACTGACTCTGCATGCCACTATTTCTTCAGGCACAATATCAAATTATCCAACACATTGTTATTTGGTGTAAATGACATTTACAAAAAACAGCCATACTGTATGTCCAAGAAGATTTCAAGGAACTGTTTTTCTGTCTTATATGAGCTTGGGATACAAATTGTCATCAGAGGCCTAATCAGTATATATACTCTTTTGATCCTGTGAGGGAAATTTGGTCTCTGCATTTATCCCATTCCACACAGTGAACACAAAGTGAGGTGAAGCACATACTAATCCCGGCACAGTGAGCTGCCTGCAACAACAGCGGCGCTCGGGGAGCAGTGAGGGGTTATGTGCCTTGCTCAAGGGCACTTCAGCCGTGCCTACTGGTCGGGGTTCAAACTGGCAACCCTCCAGTTACAAGTCCGAAGCGCTAACCAGTACGCCAAGGCTGCCCAGCTTACATGTAAACACCAGCGGTTGCAAAAACATGTCACTTTCACTTGGGAGGAACTTTATAGACAATTTGAACCTTTTCAGGAATCCCAGGATTTAAAACAAACAAGCACAGAACTCAGGATTGGGGCCAAAGTCTTAACTGAAAACTATGGTCTCTCTCTCCATCACTATGGCCTTTCTCTCCATCACGTGACCTTTTTTCTGCTGACCTTGACCTGATTTACAATTTTTAGTATTCATAGCTTTTGTTAATGTAAAGCACATTAAAAGCTCTATGTAATGCACTACATACCTAAACATGTGCCATATCTTGCCTGTGTGTGTGTGTACACTACATACCTAATGTAATGCACTACATACCTAAACATGTGCCATACCTTGCCTGTGTTTGTGTGTGTGTGTGTGTGTGTGTGTGACTCCTGGTTGGCACACAGTGCTGCCTGCTGCCCCTGTCATGGCTGATTAATGCCCCCCCTCGTGCCCGCCTGCCTGACCTTGGCACCTCAGCCAATCAGCATGCAGCGGAACTTCAGCTGGAGCGACCTCATTGGCCGGTGTGATGCTGTGAAGGTGTAGGACGGGGTGGAGCTGTTTGGATATTTTGGGAGGACTCCACGGCGTCCATCTCAAAGGTGAGTTTGCATCATCCACAAGTTCATCAGCAGGCAAGTCCAGCTAGGAGCAGGAGCTGCTCGTCCCCTGTGTCCTTTTGCCCCAGGGCTGGGTAAAAAGCCCTGTTTGTGTGTGTGTGTGTGTGTGTGTGTGTGTGTGTGTGTGTGCGTGTGCGTGCAGCATTCTACCCCTATGCTGGGTAAAAAGCTGTGTGTGTGTAATGTTCTACCTCTATGCTGGGTAAAAAGCCCTGTGTGTGTGTGTGTGTGTGTGTGTATGTGTGTGTGTGTGTGCTGTTCTACCACTGTGATAGGTAAAAAGTTGTGTGTGTGTGTGGCGTTCTACCCCTGTGTATATTTGTGATGAGAGTGTGTGTGTTTTTGATGAAAGTGTGTTAGTGTGTTAGTGATGAGAGTATGTGTGTTGGTGATAGGAGTGTGTGTAGTTGTTGAGAGTGTTGAGAGCTTCATATCACTGTGTGTTCACTGTGTGCTGAGTGTGTTTTACAAATTCACGGATTGGGATAAATGCAGAGACCAAATTTCCCTCACAGGATCAAATGGGTATATATACTTATACTTACTTATACTTATGAGAGTGTGTGTGTTTGTGATGAAAGTGTGTTAGGGATGGGAGTATGTGTTAGTGATAGGAGTGTGTGTTAGTGATAGGAGTGTGTGTGGCTGTTGAGAGTGCGTGGATTAGTGATGAGTGTGTGTGTGTTAGTGATGAGAGTGTGTGTGAGTGCTAAGAGTGTGTGTGTTAGTGATGAGAGTGTGTGTGTTGGTGATGAGAGTGTGTGTGTTGGTAATGAGAGTGTGTGTGAGTGCTAAGAGTGTGTGTGTTAGTGGTGAGAGTGTGTGTGTGTGTTAGGGATGAGAGAGTGTGTGTTGGTGATGAGAGTGTGTGTGTTGGTAATGAGAGTGTGTAGTAATGAGAGTGTGTGTATGAGTGATGAGATGGAGGAGGCAGGGGGTGGGGCAGGGCAGGTGCGACACACCCATCCCCCTGCAACAAGAGCACAGCCAGAATGTGTTCCACACGGACAGAGAGAGCAGATGAAAGTCAGGCCGTAAATGGAAGAGGTCACGGATGAGTGGATGGATGGATGGAGAGAGGGATGAATGAGAGAAGGAGGTGGAGAGAGAGAGGAGAACAGGCTCATCGCGTATTCCCTGCAGGTCGTTTTTTCCTTGACCATTACAGTGATTGTGTCGTCCATTTCAGAATATGCAAAGCGCTGACAGTGCAGTCGCCTGCTGGCGCACGACCTTCCCCTTCAAGGTCATACTCCGACTCAATTACTGCCTGTCTATCTGCAGCCGCGACCCAAACACCTGTTCACTCAGCCCCGACGACAGGGGGAGAGAGAGAGAGAGAGAGAGAGAGAGAGAGTGAGGAGAGAGAGTGAGAGGAGGAGAAAGAGAGAGAGGAGAGAGAGAGAGAGAGAGAGGAGGAGAGCCAACAAATGAGCGAAACACAAAAAAGCAAGAGGAAGACTAAAAAAAAGAGATAGTGGAGTAGATGTGTGTGTGGTTGTGTGTGTGTGTGAGAGAGAGAGATGGAGGAGATGGAGGCAGCATTAAATGCGTGTGTGTGTGTGTGTGACAGAGAGAGAGAGAGAAAGAGAGAGAGAGAGATGGAGGACACAGAAGCAGCGTTAGAATGAGTCCTTTTCTTTGTTCCTGTGTTCAGGAGGCTTTGCATCAGCCGGGCTGCTCGCCATGGTTACGCCCCAGGGCTGTCAGTCAAAGAGCAGACGGGTGCAGGCTCCACCCCTCAGGGACTGTGTTTTAAAAATCAGACCGAAAGAGAGCTGCTCCTAATCTATCATCTCGTCTCATCTCATCTGAAGGAATTCTACTGATCACGTGTGTGTGTGTGTATGTGTGTGTGTGTGTGTGTGTGTGTGTGTGTGTGTGTGTGTGTGGGTGTGTGTGTGTGTGTGTGTGTGTGTGTGTGTGCGTGCGTGCACAGCCTGCAGCTCCACTGGTGATCAGACTCCGACTCACATTTGACAACACACTGACACACACACACACTCACAAACGCTCACACAAACACACACACACAGCCTGGAGCTCCACTGGTGAACAGACTCATCATTAACGCCTCCACCGACACTCAATCAGCCTCTCTACTAACATCTTACAACACACACACACGCACGCACGCACGCACACACACACACACACACACACACACACACACACACACAGACACACAGACACACAAGCTGCAGCTCTACTGGTGATCAGACGCAGACTCATCATTAACGTCCCACCGAGACAAACCTTAATCAGCAGCACGCTTACTGCAGCACTCAGAGCACACAGCACCGTCACAGTTCCATCAACTCTCCCTCTCTTTCTCTCTCTCTCTTTTCTCTCTCTCCCTCTCCCTCTCTTTCTCTATCTCTCTCTCCCTCTTTCCCTCTCTCTCTCTTTCTCTATCTCCCTCTCCCTCTTTCTCTCCCTCCCTCATCAACTCTCTCTCTTTCTCTCTCTCTCTTTTCTCTCTCTCCCTCTCCCTCTCTTTCTCTATCTCTCTCTCCCTCTTTCCCTCTCTCTCTCTTTCTCTATCTCCCTCTCCCTCTTTCTCTCCCTCCCTCATCAACTCTCTCTCTTTCTTTCTCCCTCTCCCTCTCTTTCCCTCATTCATCAATCTCTCTCCCTCTCTTTCCCTCTCTATCTCTCTCTCCCTCATCAACTCTCGCTCCCTCTCTTTCCCTCTCTATCTCTTCTTCCCTCATTAACTCTCTCTCTCTCCCTATCTCTCCCTCCCTCTCTCTCTCTCTCCCTCCCTCTCCCTCTCTCTTTCCCTCCCTCTCTCTCCCTCCCCCCTCTCTCCCTCCCTCATTAACTCTCTGTCCTCTTCTCGCTGTAATAAACAGGTCCATGATTACTCTGCTCTGAGTATTGTCTGAGGACAGGGGAAAAATATATCAATTATGACACAATGTGTGTGAGATGTGTGCTCATGTGGGTAAGTAAGTAAGCATGTGTGTGAGATGTGTGTGTTCATGTGTGTAAGTAAGCAAGTGTGTGTGTATGTGTGTGAGATGTTAAGTAAGCAAGCATATGTATGTGTGTGAGATGTGGGTGAGATGTGGGTAAGCAAGCATATGTGTATGTGTGTGAGATGTGTACTCTGTGTATGTATTCATGTGGGTAATTGAGTGTGTATGAGAGAAAACACACACACACACACACATACAACAACAACAATATGTTAAGTCCACTGTGGTAGGCTTTCATCTGTTCCCTTGACAACTTGACTTGAGAGTGGTGGATGTTCCAAATGGATCTAGAGATCCCAGCAGGGGAGCCGAGTCGCATTAGCATCCACAGGAACCAGAAATCAGAAATCAGCAGATCAACCAAGGAGCTGCATGCTGGGATATGTGTATTCTTGTATGTAGGGAGGGAATATTTTTGCATGCTCTGATATGTGTGTGTGTGTGTGTGTGTGTGTGTGTGTGTGTGTGTGTGTGTATGTGTGTGTGTGTGTGTGTCTGTATGTGTGTGTGTGTGTGTGTGTGTGTGTGTGTGTGTGTGTGTGTATGATTGTGAGAAGTGTGTGTGTGATATGCTAGAACAGGGGTCTGAAACACCCGGCCCGCGGGCCAAATCCGGCCCGCGTCCAGCCCAATTCCAGCCCGCGACATATGTCAAAATAATAATGTACTCCGGCCCTTAAGGCTATTTTTAATTGCGACAAACAACGATACTGATTAAAGTAGACGATAGATCCAAGTACGGTGACAAATCTCATTTGTAGCCTACTCTGCTCCACTATGTGCTAGACATCCAGAGCTTGATTCAAACCCAAAATGCGCTGTAAAGTTTTCAGGAAATACTTGTATTACACACCAAGAAACACAAAGAGGCGATGCATTTGTAATGACGAGGGAAGCGATGCAGGCCATAGTTTTGCACAAATTGAAGCAGAAATAGGCCTACACCTAATGTTGAAAAACGTTCACGTGTGATGAAGTCTTAGGTAGGCTATGTTATTCACCTATTCTGATTCTGAAGGAGAATATCCTTTTGGAGATTATGATTGATCGTCTATTGTCAGTGATAGTCACAGTGCGTCTGTGAATGGAAGTGTGTCTTTGCGTGTATACGACGGTGTCCACTAAGCATACCATGCTTATTTCACCCTCTGCCCAACATAGCTTGGAGGTTGCAGTGGTAATCGTGATGAAAGTGTCCGTAATAGACGTGGTACAGACAGCAGGGCTAGTAGAAATAGGGCTCTGAAGAACTACAAAGTCACCCGCAATTTGATGCGAACTTCTGGGTACTCAGATTACCCGCGATAGGAACTGATTTGACCATTTGACCATACTTTATTGTAGGCCTTGTGGTTTAGTAATACATCACCTAAACCATATACATCTTAGGTGTTGGTATACATCTTAGGTGTTTTCCTGTTAATTTGTTATGTGGGTAATATGAAAAAAAGGAAAGTAAACCTGCTCAAATGTTCATCCAGTATTTACTGAAAGGTGCATAATTTGAGGTGCTTGCCATTCAGTGATGGGTACATTTACCCTCTTCATAAACTTTTGTTTATACTGAAAGATTTTTACATTTACAGTAGGACTTTATCTCTGACCACTTTCAAGCCATAGCCTTTTGAAATTTTGATATAAAAATCCAATGGTGTTGCTTTCTTAAAGTGCGTATGTCAGGTTAAATTTTTTTTTGACAAATTAAGGGACATGAAGCAAGATAGTAGTGAGTAGTGATTTTTCTTGAAAAAACAACTTTAAATACAATAGAACAATATTTACAGTTATTTTTATAACTGAATTTATGAACATTCCAGACACAGTGATGACCTCATAAGAGGGAGTCCAGCAAAGTTGAGCATAGGGGAGTATCGGTTTTAACTGCATTTTCTTTTACACTGATAAGGCCAAAAATGTTCTCTATGACATAGGCCCTACCAGTGGTTCATAAGCATGAGCCTGACTGGCAGGGACAAAGTAAAGACGAATAGGCTACAAAATTTAGGTAAATCATGGCCATCAAATCATCAGTGAGAAATTGATTAGGGGTGTGAGTAGGATCGGATCACTATTAGTATGTATCATGGCTTCAAAATGGCAGTTGTGTCATTTTGCCATAACATAGGCTTTCATATACAACAAGTTAAAGTAGAATCAGTAAGCAAATTAATAGTCTGTCTATAGCTAACATTGGTTGATAAGCAGATGTATATATATATATATATATATATATAAAGAGCAAATGTGTGGTAGCACATATACACTGATGGTTTTATAGTCAGGTCTCTAAAGAAAGCATTATGCCCATGGTTGACTGAACACAGACTAATGAGTTGCTTTACTGATTCTACTTAGTTTAGGCTATATAATGGCCTATATGTGATGGCAAGTGACACAACTGGCATTTTTCAAACATTACTACTTACCCATATCCTCTTCATGACATTTTAAGATCAATAATGGTTGCCAGTAAAGAAAAAAAAGGTATCAGGATATTTTATGTCAGGCAGGTAGTAGACTCTAGCATGACATACTGGAATGAAGTCATGTTTTTGGCCTCTTCAGTGTAAAAAAACTACTTTATGATCCCTTATCCCATGTGTTTTAATTGACCAACTTTGTTGGACTCCCTCTTATGAGGTCATCATTGTGTCTGGAATGTTTCCTGTAATGTTCATAAATTCAGTTATAAAAATAACTGTAAATATTGTTCTATTGTATTTAAAGTTGATTTTTTTCAAGAAAAAATCACTACTATCTTGCTTCATGTCCCTTCATTTTGTCAAAAATGTTTTTTAACCTGACATACGCACTTTAACCCTGACGCCTAGTTTGCCAGGTTTAAAAAGTTATGAGAGGAAAATATTTTTATTTGTGTGAAACACACACATACCGTTTTTATGTTTTTGTTTGTTTTATAATTTGTATTAATTTTTTTTTTATCATTATTTTATTTATAAGCTAAGGTTGCTAGCACAGGTGTCTAAAACTAGATAAAAACACTTGCACTTTCTGTTTGCAGTTTTGTGTGGTATTTGAAAAAAAGAACATTGCATTTTCAGAAATAGCCGGCCCTCCAATCAGATGACGTTGGCAGAAGTGGCCCCCAGCTCATTTGAGTTTGAGACCCCTGTGCTAGAATGTGATGGGCGTGAGATCAGCTACAGTGTGTGTGTCATGAGTCTTATGTGATATGCGTGATGTGTGTTTTATCAGAGTGTGTGTTGTGTGAGTGTTATCATACTGTGTGTACATGTGTTTTATCACAGATAGTGTATTTTGTGCATGAGGTGTATGTTTATTACAGTGTGTGTGTGTGTAGTGTGTGAGTTTTATCATACATTGTGTGTGATGCGTTTTCATCATACCACGCGTGGTGTGTGTTTTATCATGAAATAGGAGATGGCTGTATGTTTTATCATGAAATAGGAGATGGCTGTATGTTTTATCATGAAATAGGAGATGGCTGTAGTCCCACAGTGGCATTATTCTACTACGCACATCTCAAACACTCACTGCTCCTGTCTGTCACAGTGTAACACACACACATGAACACACACGCACACACACACACAGACACACTCACATAAATATCCCTGTGCACTATCCCTTTGCCTCAGTATCACCGCTGATATACACACACACACACATAAACACACACACACACATAAACGCACACACACACACACACACAAATATCCACTGCCCCTTTGCTTCTGTATCACAGCTGACCTCACACATTTCCAGCCCTCTGTCTTTTTATCACAAGAAAAATACACACCGGCCCTTTAAGAGCAGATGCATCATGGGCTGCAGCATGACTGCGTTGCGCGCATGGCTCATCCGAGTGACCTCATCCCTGCTGGGAGAAACACGCTCACAACACCTTGGCTGTTTCTTTGTACATTTTGTTTAGTTTATTGCCCTCAGTTGTCTGCGAACAGGACAGCTATGATTATACAAGTTAATTGCCATACCAAGGAAGTTATTGCCCGTAAAACACATAGAGATTCATCTGCATTCAGCTTGTCCCAATGCTGCACATTGTTCCTCTTGAAAAAGACTATAAGTCCAGTGGACTCTACAGTTTGTCATGCATATAAACAATTTCTTTGTAGATCAGCAGCATCTTACAAGGTCAGTTGAGACTCAATTTCCAGCATACAAATGAATAAATTAATAATAAATAGATAAATACATGGATCAATAAATTACAAATAAGTAAGTAAATAAATAAATAAATAAATAAATAATAAATAGACAAGTGAAATAAATAGACGTGGTGTGAAGGATGCAGTTCATAGAAAGACAGGAAGCACGCTTTCAGCGCAACAGAAATAAAGGAGATGACGGACGGTGGCCTTTGTAACTGAGGGTGTACGAGTCCATGCCTTCCTCTGTGCTGAGGTAAGTGTGAAGGAGGAAGAGGAGGAGAAGTACTTCCTGGGTCACTGGAACCCTGATTAGGACCCACTGCGGCGGCGGGAGGAAGACCGGTTGATCAGCTGGTCATTGAGACAGCGAGAGGAAGACCGACCGGTCGATCAGCTGGTCATTGCTTGAAGGTGTGGCGCTGTGCTAGCACCTTAGCTTATTTGGTTTGGAAGTCTGTGATCTCAGTCCCAGTTAGCCTGTGATCCTTATGTACTGATGTATACTGAAATCAAATCTTGTCATGTATTGTAGAACCATAACCTGTTAACCAAGTGCAACAGTGAAACTTTTACGGCTAGCGTTTGAAATGACCCCTAGTTCTATGTGAACACTGTCCCAGGCACCCTAGCCGTTCAGCGGCCAGTTGGGAATTGCTTTTTGTCGGTCCTATCGTGAATTGACCTCTGCTTCGTACAGAGCTGGTCAGTCTGCACCAATTTAAGCTCTAAGAAAGACTTATCCGGCAGCATGCAAAAGTGTGTTGAGCGGAAGTTCCTCTGGACACAGTCCACCAACTCCCCACAGTCACAAAGATTGCTTTTGACAAGTTATTAGGAAATGATTGGCACAAAAAATATTACATAGAAATCATTAGAATTGCAATAGAAAAATAACACTGTTGAATTAAAAGACTTGAGTGACAAAAAAAAGTTTTCAACTTTTCAGTGGCCTCTTTTTGCAAATACTGTCTTTTTTCACGTTTTTACATTTTCATTAAAAAGTTCATGTTGGCAGTTGCAAAACAATTCAATTCTTAGCAAAATAAAAGAAAGAAAAGCAGCATAAAAATACAAGAGGTCATTTTTCATTTCTAAAAAAGGAAAGAACACTGTTGCGGTCCTTCTTGTGTTTTTTTTCTGGTTTTCCCATATGATTTGCTATAAAATATTGGTATTCTAAATATTATTACTATTAATATTATCATCATCATCGATGAAAACTCACATGCCAGGCCTCAGGAGGGTAAGTGAGGGAGGATTTGTGTGTGTGTGTGTGTGTGAATGTGTGAAAGCGCAAGTGTGTACTTGTAGGGGTCTGTGTGTGTGTGTGTGTGTGTGCATATTTGCACATAGATGTCTCAGTGGTGTAGGGGTGTGTCTGTGTCTCTGTGGACGATTAGCCATCATACTGAAGAAAAATCCAGCATCTTCTGTCTTATTATCTCGTCGTTACAGTTATCATTTTTCCCTTGAAGAATCTCAGTGAAAATATTGCTTTTTAAAAAGAGGGGAGAGGAGGAAGACAGGAGGGGTGCAAAAGAGGCAAGGGGGGGTATTGGGAGGAAGAGGAGGAAGAGGATGGAGCGGGTGGGCGAGGGAGAGTGAGAGGACCGTATTTGTGTCTCCTGCGTACCGCCTTCTTCTGTGATGTCATAATGGTCCCTGGACGCTCTTCCTCAGTTGTCCTCGGAGCCGGAGCCGGAGTCGTCCTCGTCGCCGGAGCCCTTGAAGCAGGCGGACTCGTAGTGCTTGTTCAGGTAGGACTTGAGGGCGAAGGTCTTATTGCAGCGCTTGCAGCGGTAGTGCTTGAAGGCCGAGTGGGTCTGCATGTGCGCGCGCAGGTTGGAGCGGTCGGCGAAGGCCTTGCCGCAGTGGGCGCAGGCGAAGGGCTTCTCGCCGGTGTGCGAGCGCATGTGGCCCTGCAGCAGCCACGGCCGGCTGAAGGCCTTGCTGCACACGTGACACTTGTGCTTGAGGTCGTGGGTCAGCACGTGCATGGCCAGCGCGGGCATGGACACGTACACCTTGTTGCAGGTGGGGCACTTGCGCGCCATCTTGCTGTCCAGGCTGCGGTGCGTCTGCTTGTGCCGGCTCAGGTTGGACGACGCGGGCGCACGCCTTGCCGCTTTCATTGCAGGTGTGCCTTGGCCCGCGTGCGCCGCCCCTTCTCCTTGGCCACCTGGGCGTCCTCGGCCGTCTCCGTCTCCGCCGCCGACCCCCGTGACCCCGCGCCACTGCAGCCCTGCGTGCCCTCTGACCCCCGTCTGCGGGAGCGGCCGTCGGAGATGAAGAAGGCATCCATGGTGTAGCCCTCGCTGAGCGCCTCGGCCTCGCCGCTGTAGAAGCCGCTGTCTGTCTTGCCGGACTGCGGGCTGTCGGGGTGCTCCAGGTCGGGGTCGCAGTACTCTTCCACGCCGCCACCGCTGGACGGGGGGTACAGAGGCTCCGACACCGGCGACGCCAGCTTCAGCTCCATCTTTTTCTCCCCTTGGTACACCGACGGCATGATGTAGTCCTGGATGTAGCCTGCAGGTAGCCAGGAGAGAGAGAGAGAGAGAGAGAGTATTAGCTAGCTGCACCAAGAGAGGGAGTGTGTTAGCTAGCTGCACCAAGAGAGGGAGTGTGTTAGCTAGCTGCACCAAGAGTGTTGTTAGCTAGCTGCCCCTATGGCATGATGTAGTCTGCAGGTGAAGAGGAAGAGAGAGAGAGAGAGAGAGAGAGAGAGAGAGAGAGAGAGCTATGGCATGATGTAGCCTGCACATGGGGAGGAGGAGACACAGTGAGTGTGTGTTAGCTAGCTGCACCTATGGCATAATGAAGCCTGCAGGTGGGGAGGGAAGGAGATAGGGAGAGTGTCTTAACGAGTTTAAAACAACCCCCCTCCAAGCCATTCTGGCCTTTTACCCCAGAAGGACTGAACCCCCAATTGAGAGCCCAGTGTTATTGTGCCTGCAGTGGCCTGATGTGTAGTCTCATCCAGAGTTATTTTGCCTGCAGTGGCCTGATGTGTAGTCTCATCCAGTGTTATTCTGCCTGCAGTGGCCTGATGTATAGTCTCATCCAGTGTTATTGTGCCTGCAGTGGCCTGATGTATAGTCTCATCCAGTGTTATTGTGCCTGCAGTGGCCCGATGTATAGTCTCATCCAGTGTTATTGTGCCTGCAGTGGCCCGATGTATAGTCTCATCCAGTGTTATTGTGTCTGCAGTGGCCCGATGTATAGTCTCATCCAGTGTTATTGTGCCTGCAGTGGCCCGATGTATAGTCTCATCCAGTGTTATTGTGCCTGCAGTGGCCTGATAGTCTCATCCAGTGTTATTGTGCCTGCAGTGGCCTGATGTATAGTCTCATCCAGTGTTATTGTGCCTGCAGTGGCCTGATGTATAGTCTCATCCAGTCTGCTACTTGCGTTCCCATCATTCCAAACAAACAGACACGTGACCACTTTCAAGGTTAGACAAGGAGCTGGGCGGCAGTGGGCGCGATGAAAATAAGCTCCGTGGTTCCGAGCCTCCCCTGCCACCGGAGGGTTGCGGAGCAGATAATAGCTAATTAAGGAGACCCGCAGTGCAGGAGGCGCGCGGAGCTCGGTCTCCGCGGAGACACACTGATTGATTGGTCTCGTGCTTCAGTGATAAGAGCGAAACGCACGCTGCGCTCCTGTTGGGCTCGCGCCTCTACACCGTTTCACAGTGACTGCTTGAAGCAGGAGGAGGTGGACAGCAGGCTCTTATGTGAGCCGTTAACGGTCCGCTTCAGTGTGCTCAAGTGGGTTAACTCAGGCTGATAAGACCCTTTAGTGCTGCAGGTCTTAAGTGGATAAACAGCTCTTGACTCTGCGAGGTCGGCATGCCTCTGTCTGAGAGATGCGCCATTTATGTCATCAATGCGGAAGTGTCCAGAGCGCATGGCACATTTTAAAAATGGAATGGTTGTGAAAAATGTTCTAGAAGAGGAGTGGCCTTGTTGACCTCCCTGGTGCATTCATGACATTATGAAATATAGTCTATGAGGTATTTACATTTTCGTAAAACAGATTTCCCCCATCGCAGAAATCTGCTGAGTTTCCACAGCTGTGTTTTCGTGCCGTCCCATTCGCTGAATCACTCGTTTAAAACACAAGAAGCTAAACTACAAAGTGTTCATGGTTGAGAGAGACTGCTACTTCCTTCCCTTTCAGCGAGTACTGGGCCTGGAGGTAGTGACGGGCGTTAATTTCCTACCTCATTCTCTAAAAACATTGACTGCTCTCACTGAAAGGACACTGGCACACGCCCCGCCTGGGACGGCCTCTCCCTGCCGTCCCTTTCCGGGGTGCGGCGGTCCAGTCACGCTAAAAGGTTTCCTGGCAGCTCCTCGGGCCATGGAAAATTCCCCATCTATTTGCGAACATTATTTTCTCGCAGAGATGCCCGGCACCCGTCTGACGGGTTTTAATTTAATAGGTGTAACGCGGCACATTCGGTCAGAAATCCGATATCAATTTTCATAGCGCGCCCAATTCCCCTGACAAGAAATAGCGCGTAACTGCTGAAAGACGCCATTCCAAAGCGCTGTGTGCAGCAAGCGGTGGAAATGAAGTATTGACGTCTTTTTAATGAAATTCAAAGTTTTGCTCAGATCAATAGACCATCGGCTGTGAAATAGCACAACTATCCGTCTGGTGTGCTGCGCTTAAACAAGGCTGGGGTCACGTTGGGAAAAACTGAAAAACTGACACCGCCAAACAAGCCTTTGAGCCCACGGGCATCATTTAGACCTGCGCCTATCGAGAGGTGTGTGTAGAGGGTCGCGCATGTCCACAGACACCTCCCAGATAACCTGTCCGAGGGCTGTGGTAAACTGGTTATAAGGGCCGTCCGGAGACGGTTAATTAGGAGGACAGAAATGAGATTTTGCTTTTACCGCCTCCTTTTCAACTGGGCCTCAACCCTAGTGGACAGAGAGAAACGCTGCAAATAAGCTAATAAGCAAGTTTGTTATTTAAATGAATGGACGTAAGGCCCATATTCCCCGGATTATCTTTATTTGTTGAATTGTCCTGTCAAATTTGGGTTTGAACTAAATTCAAACCAAAACACTGCCCGGCACTATGGCGTGAAGATGGCCTAAATCTCTAGCTAATTTCTAAATGTGTGAAGGTTACCAACATATCTGATATTTAACTATCAAAATATTTTAGATTTCTAAATATTTTACTAAAATATCTGATATTTAGGCTACATTTGTATAACATTTCTTCTCATTCTAGAATGCCAGAGACGCTGAATCCGTGGGCTTTAATAGACCCGAGTAACAAGTGTCAATCAATCTCACACCAGCAGACAAAGCCACAGTTGTCTGCGCCTCTCGCTGCTCCTCGGTCAGATTGCCAGAGAAGCATTTATTCCACTCTCGCAATTGTACGGCTGGTGGACAGCAACACCTCTTAAATGCAAACCAAGCATGCAATTAATGGACCCTGACGCCCACCCCTCTTTGTTTTCAGGCAGACATTTGGAGAGGCCGACGTCTCCTCGTTAGAAAAAAAAAGTGTTTGCATAGCAATAGTGCTGACGCAGGGCTGTTCTTCACGTAGCATTGAGCGTATGACCCGTGCTTCAGCAACACAAAAGAACCACTTGTGCCTGTGCTTGAAAGGCGTTAATTTCGCTGCTGGAATAACCAGTCTTCTACGTTAGCCTTTAAAACCAAAAAGTAACGGAAAAATAATAAAACAATAAAATATATGCTGTTGTGCACAGGGTAGAATTAAAGCATCTGTGTTCATGAATATGTTTTGCTGTTTGGAATTAGGTCAAAAAAACAACCCATGGCTTGAGGCAGTGTTTTCTATTTATGTTTGAGTGTTCATGCATATATGAATGCAGATGGAGTTAAATCTCATGTAAATAAGCATGGCCGCGGTGTCAGAGACCGCTGTCCACCAGACAAAGGTCAGTGTGTTGGTCTGAGGTAGCGCAGCGACTTTGCTGGGCTGGGGATTAGGCTGGCTGCGATCAGCCTGCTGAAATATTATCCTCCCGGCAGACAAAGAGGGAGCTGAGCGCAGGACTGCTGTGTGCACTTGTGGCATGGAGAGAGTGGGAAGAGAAAGAGCGCGCCTGATGCTGCTGCTGCTGCTGAGTTCCACTCACACACACACACACACACATATACACACACACTCACACATCCTTTACAGGTTGTCTGGTCAGCAAAGCCCCCGAGCTGCTTAACGCACAAAACCAACGCAACACAACTAAAGCCAAACCGACATCTGGCGTCCTAAATCTGTCCCATAGCACAGCAGTGGGCACACGCACTGAAGAACGCCCACCTAACGCCACAGCTAGCTTAGCCTAGCATAACATAGCCTAGCCTAGCATGTCTAGCCAGCTCCATCTCCTCTGCCATCTGTGAAAAGATGTGAGTTTGTGTGTGCATGTGTGTGAATATGTGTGTATGTCTATGTCTGTGTGAAGCGTGAGTGTCTCTGTGAAGCCATGAACGAGTGTGTGTGCGTTTCTGTGTGAAGTGTGTGTGCGTATGTGTGTTTGGGTCATGTCTGGTATGGTTCTGATGAGGGATTGGGCTGCCATCTGAACTGGGGACTGACTCGTCCTCTGCTCCTCCTGTGTGTGTGTGTGTTTGTGTGTGTGTGTGTGGGCTGGGACAGGGGACCGCCTTGTTGTCCTCAGCTCCTCCTGTGGAGGCTGTTTACTGTAGAGCTGCTGGTCACGTGATGCTGTGGATGCTGCTGCTCTAAGCGTTTTTACTGTCTCCTTTTCTCCTTCCTCCCTCACACACACACACACACACACACACACACACACACACACACACACACACACACGTCCCCTCCCTCCCCAAGCCAAGGGCTGAGAGACACACACACGTCTCTGGTGGCGTCTCTGAAGCCCTCTGCTGAAACTCAAGCCGGAGCTTTCAGACCCCCCATCAGTTGAAGCGGCATAGAGACACAAGGAAACGAGGGACAGAGAGAGAGAGAGAGAGAGATACGGAGGAGGGATGAGGAAGTAAGGCTGGGTAGGATATTCATGTTTCGGCGCTGTGGGGGCTGGGGGGGATTGTGGATGATGGAAGGCGAACGCGAAGGGCAATAACGGCTAAGGACAAATGTCTCATCCTTGGCTGATCTCTCATGCATTTTTCAGCTCACACAATACCGCCGATCGCCCCGAGCAGCACTCCACACACACATACACACACACACACACACACACACATACGCACTTACACATGCAGCCCCAATGCTCAACGAGCACGTCCTGTGGCCTCATTATCATATACACACACACACTCACACACACACACCACCCCCGTGCCCTGGATTACCACATCACATCACCAGAGTCACCCCCCCGATGGGGGTCAGTGAGGGGGGGTGGGGGGGCAGAGGGGATTATTTGGGATACCGACGCAACAACACCCAGATTTACGTAACATCTGTTGGTGTTCCGGAGAACGGCATCGCAACAGGCTGGACAGAGCGAGAGCGACCTCGAGCTCACCGTCCCATACAGCTTTTCAAAAAATTAAAACCAGACCCAATCATTTCACTAAGCCCCCTACAAACAGCCTCACTACCCCACTCACACACACACACACACACACACACACACTATTGCACCAGCCAGCCGAAGTGTCTAGCTTTTGATATCAGCCCTCTCCATTCCTGACTCCATGAAGCATGGCGAGGCTGGAACTGATAGGCAGTGTGTGTGCTTGTGTGTGTGTGTGTGTGTGCTTATGTGTGTGTGTGTGTGTGTGTTTGTGTGTGCTCGGGTTAGCAGGGAAGGGTGTGGAAGGATGAGGGATGGAGAGGCTAGGAGAGAGGGATGATGACTGGAGGAAGAGAGAGTGGGATAGAGAGAGAGAGATGGAGGCTAGGCTAGCGTACCGTTGTGGCTGAGCCGGACGCCCAGGCTGGAGACGGAGTCGCCGATGGAGCGGGCGAAGGTGAGCGACTCATCCAGGGGCTGGTGGTGGTGCTGGGAGGAGCTGGAGAAATCATCCAGCTTGATCTTCTTCACCAGAAAAGAGCGCGGCATCCTGATCGCGTGAAAGGTCCTGGTCCTGCGGCAGGTCCACAGGCAGCACTGGGCATCGGCAGCCCGATACACACACACGGAGCCGGACGCACACACACAAAAAAATATACAAATATACACAAAGATCTCCGGCTGTGAGTGGAAAAAAAACAGCACGCTGGAAGGCTTGGGTTAATCCGTGTGGGGAACTTCAGAGCCCGAAATGAAACACACACATACACGCACACACACACACACACGCGCGCGTGCAGACGCTCCTGGAACTGAGAGCAGAGGATGGAAACGAACTGGAGGCTGACGCTGACGCTGCTGTTGCGTGTGCTGTCCTCACACACACGCACACACACACACACGCACACACACACACACACACAAGCTCCCTCCCTCTCGCTCAGGGAAAAAAAAAGACAGAGAGAAGGCAAGCCAATCTGGTTCAGCACTGGATAGCTCCCGGGATGCAGCTCAGCACTGAGCAGGCGAGATGGAGAGAGAGAAAGAGAGAGAGCGAGAGAGAGAGAGCGGGAGAGGAGGAGAGTGTGTGTCAGACTAGCTGAGATCAGCACCCTCTCAGAGCCTTATATAGGCCAGTGCAGACGGAGGGAGATCAGGTGGTACAGCCGAATGGGCCTCCTCTGCTTTAATCCATCAAACGTCCCCCGGGACACACATCAAATTACTACTGAACCGTCTGTGCGTTCACACACACACACACACACACCCACAGAGGAGAAAGAATACAAGCAGACCCCCCACTGCCCCTTTGACACTTGTCCCTCCCCCCCCCCCCCCAATGCTCGAAGGCAGAGTGGAGAGGGGAGGGGGGTGGAGGAGAGGAGAGGGGAGGGAAACAATGGAAGCATGTTGGTCGGGCACATTGAGACTGCTGTCTCCCATTGTTTTGCGATGAAGTGACACAGTTTATGTTTGCCTTGTTACGAGCATCAGGGCTCTGCCCATCCTCTCCATTACCCTCACAAGTGACTGCCTTCACACACACACACACACACACACACACACACACACACACACACACACACACACACACACACACACACACACAAGCAGATGTTACTGTTTAGTGTATGCAATGTGTGTATGTGTTTGTTTCAGACACTTAAAGGAATGAAATGGTGCTGCGCTCTCTCTCTCTCTCTCTCTCTCTCTCTCTCTCTCCCTATTTGTCTGTCTTTCTCTCCCCTTCTCACACACACACACACACACACACACACACACACAGATACAGACACCCCTGCTGTCTCGACTCTCCTCAGTTGACACTGTCCTGCTATGCGTGGCCAATTAATTAGTAATCCATTTATCCAGGTCCGTCTTCGACACTGCACGTAGAGTTAGACCCACTTTGGCCCGATTATCAACAGCGACTTCACCAGCTTATTTAGGTATTCATATTACCGTGTCTGGACTTATTTGTTAACTTGTTTATTTATTATCTTCACAAAGCTGGATTCAAGCGCTATTATACTCTTACAGTAGAGAGAGATAGAGACAGAGGGAGAGAGAAAGAGACAGAGGGAGAGAGAAAGAGACAGAGGGAGAGAGAGAGTGAAGCCATGTAGATAGATGTCAGAGAATGAGGCAGTTCTTTTAATTTTTCAGTTGGACATTGTCTGGCCTCAGCTCTTTACTCTGGTTAAGAGAGGTGTGTGGTGTGTGTGTATCCGTGTGTGCAGAGAAGTGTGTGTAGGTGCAGAGGTGTGTGTGTGTATGTGGGTGCGTGCAGAGAGGTGTGTGAAGTTCTGTGTGTGAAATGGTTTCCTGCTGCTTGAGCATCCCTCTAGAAGCGACTACAGACATCTGAGCCAATGGGAACACAGCAATCAGAAATCTGAGCCAATCGGAACACAGCAATCAGGAGAGCTGAATCGATCCCACGTCTCCTCAGCTCAGTGTGTGTGTGTGTGTGTGTGTGTGTGTGTGTGTGTGTGTGTGTGTCTATGTGTGTCTGTGTGTGTCTGTGTGTGTGTGTCTACGTGTGTGTGTGTCTATGTGTGTGTGTGTGTGTCTGTGTGTGTGTGTGTGTGTGTGTGTCTATGTGTGTCTGTGTGTGTCTGTGTGTGTGTGTCTATGTGTGTGTGTGTCTATGTGTGTCTGTGTGTGTGTGTGTGTGTGTGTGTGTGTGTGTGTGTCTCTATGTGTGTGTGTGTGTGTGTCTATGTGTGTCTATGTGTGTCTGTGTGTGTCTGTGTGTGTGTGTCTATGTGTGTGTGTGTCTATGTGTGTCTGTGTGTGTGTGTGTGTGTGTGTGTGTGTGTGTGTGTGTGTGTGTGTGTGTGTGTGTGTGTGATTGTTTGCAATGTGTGTGTGTATGTGTGTGTGTGTGTGTATGTGTGCGTGTGAGTATGTGTGTGCATGTGTGTGTGTGATTGCCTGTGTCTGGCATATAGAGGAAGCCTGTACTTTCCACCTCGGTAAATTACTTTATAAGAGCTGCATATCAGTATACTTTTATCATCAGCCACACACACACACACACACACACACACACACACACACACACACAACACACCACACACACACACACACACACTCATTGGAATGTACTGTCCAGGCTGCGTTTCAGCAGAGGAATGTGCTTTCAAACAAACATCCTTCATTTACACACACAATCAATTGTCAGAACCAAGACCTGGAGGGACCTGGAGGATCTGTGTGCATGAGTGAGGTTTTGAAAATGAGGTGTCAAAGGACAGTGGATTTCAAGTCAGCAGTGGTGACAACTACATAGAATCATTCTCTGTGAGTGTGTGGGTGTGTGTGTGTGTGTGTGTGTGTGTGTGTGTGTGTGTGTATTTGAAAGAGAGAGAGAGATAAAGAGTGAGTATGAATGCAAATTACCCTCCAACACACTAATTAAACACAAAGGTAGAGACAGAGTGTGCCTGAGAGAGAGGTGCAATTAATAGTGTGTGTGTGTGTGTGTATGTGTGTGTGTGTGTGTGTGTGTGTGTGTGTGTGTTCTGTGTTGACTTGAACAAGAGGTAATCCAGAGCATAACAAACCAGAGGTGATGAGGTCTGTTTTTTGCTATAATATGAACTGACATGAAACACAGTGTTACTCTGTCAGAGTGTGAGTGTGTGTGTGTGTGTGTGCGTGCGTGTGTGCTCTTGTCTTGTATATTGTTGTTGTAGTTCATTTGTTTGTTTGTTTGTATATTGTTTACTTGCTA
>NC_063192.1:4581876-4614376 GCF_017589495.1 Alosa alosa | reverse complement strand
CACTATGCATAAGCAAAGCATTTGTAATTAGAGCTGAACATTGCAATCTCAAAAGATTCTTTGTATCCTGCAATGTAGTGGTATGTTTTTGTTGGTTTGCCACACTGATCTGGTCTCCTCAAGGTTCTCATGCACAGAGCTGAAGTGGTCTCTTCAAGGTTCTCATGCACAGAGCTCAAGTGGTCTCCTCAAGGTTCTCAGAGCTAAAGTGGTCTCCTCAAGACACACTGTTTAATGTTTGTAGTAGTAACTGGTACGTCATCACACACACATACATTATCTGAGTGTAAGCAGTTAGCAGTACACAAACAGACACACACAGCGGAATGTCAGTAATAATCTGTAATGACTTAGGCTGAGCTGAAACTCTTTCCCTGTTATTTTTCTCCAGTCAAAAGCTGAACTCCATCCCATCTCCATGACGATGCTGCAGCCCTCGTATGACCTCTCAGTTCCGCCATCCCATAATCACCCTCCTCATTAGCCAATAAGAACTCTCTCCTCTCCTAAACTAACAGAAGAAACAGATGATGACATGAATGAAGAGATGAGTCTTTTTTTCCCCTCTGCCTTTCTTCCTCTTTTCCTCTCATCCTCTCTGATCCTCTCATCTTCTCTCCTTTAATGAAACCTCTCCCTGTATTTCCTCTCTGCATGTGTTTTGGTAGGGCCTCTGGGTAAATGAACTTGTGATGATGCTGTCTCAGTCGTAGGAGTGAGTGTGTATATCTGTGTGTGTGTGTGTGTGTGTGTGTGTGTGCTTTATACTGAGGCGTCTACTTGATGTCCATTGGCACAGAGCAGAGGCAGCACTGGATGTGGCTCACGTGGACTGGAGTTAAATGGGGACAGTACCCATCACTGCCGTCACTGCCCCTTACTGCCCCCACTGCCCCTTACTGCCATCACTGGGATCACCACTCTTGGAGATGTTTATTTTTTGAAAAAACACAAACCACAGATGTGCCTCAAAAACATGTCTCTCTAGCAGATGAACATTCTGGCTGGAACACAGCTAAATAAAAACACCATTTTTTGTAATTTAAGGCAATTTATTTTGCAGATCATGTAGAGGGAAAACATATGGAATCACTTAATTTTGAGGAATAAATGATGGAATCACAAACCTAAAACATCACAATTAGTACTTTGTTTTACCTTCTCTGGCTTTTCATAGCTTGATTTCTCTGAGGCATAGTCTTTACTAATGTTGATCTTCTAAAGCATTGTTTTTACTAATGTAGATATTCTGAGGCATTGTCTTTACTGATGTAGATGTTCTTGATCAATAACATTCCAACTTTGTCGAGTGGCAGTTGACAGATCAGTTTTGCAGGATGGGGCCTTGTCATGCTCCATTTTCTTCAGTTTCCACCATCGATTTCCAATGGGATTGAGATTCAGACTATTTGCTGGTCATGCCTTTCCTTGATATGTCTTTCCTTTCCGGAAGACTTCCCTATCACCAAAACTTCTTTCAATTAATGGAATGACAAAAATGTCCACATTTCAATGTATACTTGTGCATTTACTGTAGAAGTAATGACTGCCATCTCACCTGGTCCTTTACCTGACATGCAACCCCATATCATCACTGACTGTGGAAACATTCTTGATTTTCTCTCAGGCAGTCATCTTTGTATTTTTCAATGGAACAGCACCAAACAAAATTTCCAGCATCATCTCCTTGTCCATATATGCAGATTTGTGATTCATCTCTGAATATCACTCTAATCCATAATCCATAATTGCTTCTCTTGCTCACTGTAACCAAATGTAAATTGTAAACAGGTGGCGATGTTTGCCAATCGGTGACCTGACAACATTTAAAAGGGAAACATCATGTCACAACCCAAAAACTCAGCTTTCCACTGTCCACACACGCAAACACCGAAATAAAAAAAAAAAAATTGTGTGTGGACGAAACACCACAATGCATAAAAAAAATCCATCTTTAAAAATACCACACAGACTCTCTATTGAAAACACCTGTGTCTGATCACTACTTTGCTCTATAAAAAGATTGTCTGTCTCTTGCCTCGATGTGAGGTAGTGATTGTTATGAATGCCACTGAGTCTTGCAGCATTATGTATTTTCTGAAATTGCTATCTAGTGTTTTTAATCATACCTGCCTGTCCTGACTTGGCCTGTTGGATTACATTTTGGATTGTTTGCCTTGTCTATTGGATCACCTGTGCTGTGACCTGATCTTGATTATTCCGATACTCTTTGGATTTTGGATTTTCTGTACTTCTGCTAATATTTATATAAATGGCAAACACCTGCACTATTTTTCTCATCACAGTGATACAATAATTACAATAGCAAGTTGAGATACTAAAAATCTCTGTGGGCACAACGCCTCTGTTTGTGTGTTCAGGAGGCTGTAGACTCTAGATCTGAGGGAAGCTCTGACGTTGTTCAGGAGGCTGTAGACTCTAGATCTGAGGGAAGCTCTGGGGTTGTTCAGGAGGTTGTAGACTCTAAATCTGAGGGAAGCTCTGAGGTTGTTCAGGAGGCTGTAGACTCTAGATCTGAGGGAAACTCTGAGGTTGTTCAGGAGGCTGTAGACTCTAGATCTGAGGGAAGCTCTGAGGTTGTTCAGGAGGCTCTACACTCTAGATCTGAGGGAAGCTCTGAGGTTGTTCAGGAGGCTGTAGACTCTAGATCTGAGGGAAGCTCTGAGGTTGTTCAGGAGGCTGTAGACTCAGGGCCAGCGGCTTCTTTGTGTGTGTGGCCATCCCTACCCTGCCTCTCATTGTTCCTGCTCACTCACTGGTAACGATTAAATAGTAAAGATGCTGCATCTTGTCAGAGTGCTACACACACACACACACACACACACACACACACACACACACACACACACACACACACACAAGTGGATTCTGCTGAGAGGCCATTAAAGTCATCCATTATTCACTTCTGCTTTGCTTACAGGTCAGAGCTGCTGTCCCCACTACACCCCATCTCACACACACACACACAATCACTCTACACCCCACAGCAGAGAACAGGACAGAGAGCTACAGGGATGGAGAGAGGTAGAGGGAGGGAGAGAGAAAGGGAGGGAAAGGGAGGGAGAGAGAGAGAGAGAGAGAGAGAGAGAGAGAGAGAGAGAGAGAGAAATCTAATCACCTGAGGATCCCTGATGCTCACTTAGTCATTGATGCAGAGTTTTGTGTTTGCGGGTGTGTAGGTTGTTTAGGGGGTGGTGTGTGTGTGTGTGTGGGTAATGGGGGGGGGGGGTGACAACCTTCTTACACAACAGAGAGTCCAGAGATGCAGACACACTCCTGGTAGTAAAGGGCGGTTTTGGGTGGAGGAAGTCCAGACTGCTAGTAACTACATACTCTACAGGGCGTTAGTAACTACATACTCTACAGGGCGTTAGAACTTAAAGGGGCATTGTGTATTTATTATTCATATACGCTGTGGCAGACACATTTCAGTTCCGGAGTCTTTGTCTGACACAGTAGCTTTGGTCTGCGTTATACACACTTCCCTCTCAGTGATAAAGAGCCTCACAACACACACACACACACACACACACACACACCTGTGACAGATGAGATGACAGATTTCTCAGCTACATTGGCTGTTTTAGTTTGGCTGACATTTGCTGATATTATGCAGAATATTGCTGGAGTGGCACACACAAACACACACACACACACACACACACATACACACACATAGACAGAATCAGTGACAGCATCAGTTTCTCCTCCTGGGTTTCTCTTCTGTTATGTGACAGCTGTCTGACAGCTCTGCAATGATTTCTCCTAGTTTGCCTTCTTACACACACACACACACACACACAAACACTCATACAAGGATGCATTATTTATGTGGATTCTGTCTTATATTGCTCAGAAAACATTACAGCTTTCTTAGGTATGTAAATATGTCTGTGTGAATATGTATGTCTGAGCATATGTGTGTGTTCTGTGTATGAGAGAGAGAGAGAGAGAGAGAGAGAGAGAGAGAGAGAGAGAGTGTGTGTGTGTGTGTGTGTGTGCGCGTGTGTGCCCCTGTTCTGCTGGCCTCTTTATTCTTCATAGGCAACTGTACAATGAAAGAGCCAATTAAGTGTGAAAGGCAGTATGTGTATGTGTGTGTGTGTGTGTGTGTGAGAGAGAGAGAGAGAGAGAGAGAGAGAGCCTATCTGCAGTGGAGAGGATGAGGCCTGATAATTTATGTTAATAAGCTCCTCACCACCAGGCTGTCCACAGAGCAGACCGCTCATGAACACACACACACTCAGCAAAGCCTCTTTATCCTGTCAAAACACACACACACACACACACACACACACACACACACACACACACACACATACTAATACTTTACATAGAGACAGCTGCATGTAAATTTATATGCCCCCCCTCTCTACCCCCTGTCCATCTCTCTGTCTGTCTTCCTCTTCTCTATCTGTATCCCTCTATCTCTCCTCCACCTCTCTCTCAGGGTCTTAATTTCTCTCTTTCTCTTTCTCTCTGTCTCTCTCTCTCTCAGCCTGTTGGAGTTCAGAGAACCATACCCATTTAGTGAACTAAAAAGACAGAGAGGGAGAGGGAGACAGGGAGTGAAAGAGGAACACACATAGAGAGAGAGAGAGAGAGAGAGAGAGAGAGAGAAAGAGAGGGAGGGAGAGGGCCAGATGTATGTACATTTGCGAACGTAGCGATACCAGCCTCATGGCCAACACGCAGAAACCGCACGCTATGACACTTATGTTAAAGTCGTATTTATCAAACCTGCAGTTCATCGGCTAAACAGCGGCTTTCTCCACCCCCCAGGGGCGCAGGAGATGTTTTGAAAGTGAGGGGGACCAAATTGTGAACACAAACCCATAGTGAGATCAGATTTCCAGATATCGGATCGCCACCTCTGGCCCACTTTCGACCATCATATTTTAAACTTGCCATAATATTAAGATAATACCATTGATTGTTTTTAAAATATTTTTTGATAAAAATGGTGAAAACTGTGAGATGAGCACAACGCCAGATCTGCCCTCAGACCAGCTTCTTGCTATGTGCAATTCTACTTTTATTTATTTATTTTAGATTTATTTCACACTTCTTGGGCCAATGGTAGAATACTGGTCAGGCCAATGGTAGAAAAAAGCAACATGGGATGTTGATATTTAATGAAGCCATGAATGAATCATCATGCCTCCAAATATAGACTACATGATCAAATAGCCTAGTTAGGCCTACTTAAATGGTCTGGTATAAACCAAATCAACTCTCCACTGTGTGTTTGCAGTTAATATTTATGCAACGTTAGAACTTAACAAGTGTTGGCTTAACAAGTTACCAGTCCAGAACACACAGAACATTGCAACAGAAAGTTGCCTTTATAATAAACTATTTGTTCCAACAGCATTTAAACAAAGCATTTATAAAATTGAAAAAAAAAATACATAAGAAGTTTAATAACACTGAACGCATAAGAACGCTAGGCCCATCACTCTGGGGTGTGGTAGCCTACTCTCTGGGATTTATGCACCAAGGTAACTGAAGTATCCAATTTGTGTCTTGAAATTATGTTTGAAATAAATGTCTTAGAACAAAAACGTTGATAGACTTGTATTTTATAGTTAGGCTAGTGAAAACGAGTTGATAAGTATAGACTAGTTGAGTTTGTTATCATAAACATAACAGCTAACGTCATGTTGAGCAGGAGGAGTTGAGCACTAGGCTACCATAAATCCTCAAATTATGCCCGGAATTTATTCTATTTATAGCAGGACAAATAAAGGCAGGTTCCCATATACAAGACGGGGTAACAATTGCCTACCAACAATTGCCATCAGTCCACTAGAAGACATTGTTTCGATTTAAGTCAATGAAATAACACCTCTTCTTAATATTTTATTATATGTTGTATTGTATTATGTTGGTTGGATTAATAGCCTATTTAGCAATATAATCAAACAGTCCAAAATTAAATTAAATCCCAAACCAAACCGAAAATGCTTTTGATAGCCTACAGGTATGCCGCTCCAAACGAAACGCATGTCTAAATGCAGGTTAGAAATATTTAAAAAAGCCTGACTCGAATACCAGCCTTCCTCAAATAAAGATGATGATGAATGATTTATGCTAAGCAAGTAGCCTGGATTATTTTATGATTGTTAGTAGACAAACTGGCTTCAGATATCCAACAGAGTGAATAAGAGATTGTGCAGTCTTACAGTACTGTAGATTGTGCAGTCTTACAGTACTGTATATGTTATTATTTATTTAGCGTACCTAAAAGGCTTTTTTTGTCCTTATCAAAAGTGACGGGGACGACGGCTGTCTCTTCAGCACTGCGGGGGACATATCCCCCATGTCCCCTGTGCCTCCTGCGCCCCTGCCGCCCCCTACCGCAATTTACGAACGTTATCAACTGACCGACATACTTTAATCAGAAGTGCAGTTAGTGATCATGAAATAATACAATGCATGATGTCAACAAGCAGGAAGACAAAGAAGAGCAGTAGTTCTACTCAAACTACTTGTGCAAATCTAGCAAGTAGGAAAGTGAAAGTAAGACATTCGAAAAGGCCATTGAAAGTTAAGCTTTGCTTTTGATATAGTAGAAAAACACAAAAGTGGTGCTAGCGATTCTGTTGTCTTTGAAAGGTTCTCTTATTGACGCATTTAACCGCAAACCGCATTTAACACCTGCTTTTTGTAAGGCGAGAATGTTTAGGCGCAAAATAGGCGTGCGCTTTCATGGGCAGTTTTCGTACATGCAGGGGAATACCTAATTAGGCGCATTTTACGCTTCTCCTCCTACATTTTAACACGAAACTCCCACTTTCCCCTGACCCTCCTCCGAATGCATATGCATGAGCGGAAAAACGCAATTTGACATTCTCAGCTTCCGCGACAGGCAGTCTGCGCTTTTACCTCAGTGCGGTCTGTTTGTACATACCTCGCCATTTTTTTAACAATTCGCCTGAAGTGGTCGCAAAAGCGGTAGTACATCTGGCCCAGAGAGTGAAAGAGGAAGACATAGAGAGAGAGAGAAATAGTTTGGAAATCGGAGAAGTCCATGACTATGTGAACCCATCTCATTAAAGGTGACAGTATGTGAGTCCATGTAGTTCATTTCTTGTAGCACCTCTTTTTGCACCACTACTTCAACCAAACGTCTTCTGTGCCCATTAACAGTGTCTCACATCTGTACCCATTAACCAGTGTCTCACATCTGGTTCTGGGGATTTTTGCCTACTCCTCCTTGCAGAACTCAGCAGAGATGGCAAAAGTACTCACTTCCGTTACTCAAGTAGAAGTACAAATACTTGTGTTAAAAAATCCTTGGCTTGGAAATGTACTTAAAGTATAAAAGTAAAAGTAGCCTTGTGAATGACAACCATTTTTTACCTGGACCACACAATGTTACTAGAGTGTAAGTGCAATGTGTGTAACAAAGTGTAACAATACAAGTGGCATTAAGTGGTTCATAGGGTGTTGATGAGTGTACATATTGTTATTGTGGATAATACAGTGTCACTTTTAAATGTAAACAGTTGTAATTGGTGAATAAACTCTTTTGAGAGGTGGATAAACTCTAATAAGAAGTGGATAAACTATTTTTGAAATTTCAGAGGTGGGTATATTCCTGTTCAAGACCCAATGCTGCATCTACTTATTGCTAAGGATATACAGTAGGCTACACTGCAGCTAGAAGTTAAGCGGCAAAAGGCGAGGAGAGGAGGAGGGCATTTTTGACTAAATTTAATTGAGACATACTACTACGTGCTAACGTTAACGTTACTGCCATCAAGCTGCAATTAGTGTTGACGAACTGACCGAAGTGTCGGTTAAATAACCTGGTTCATGTCACTGAGCCGGGAGAATCGAGTGCCAAACATCAAAAACCGACTCAGTGTTCCTAACATCATTCGTTTTCACATACAGAGCAATACTAGCTTGATTGGCTGTGCTCGAGTGTTCTCGTCGCTACTCTATGTTAATGGAAATTTTATCGATGGGAAAGTATATCACATTCCTACAAATACACATAGGCTAGGCCTTAGTAGTAATCTTAGTAGTCATGTTAAATAAATGCTTAGAAGTGAATGACTGTAGGCTGCAGGCTGTCACGAGGTGACAGAATGAGACCGAATGTAACCATGCAACCGCTGTAGGCTACCCTTTATCTTGTCTTGGTTCTCGGCAAGTTTGATTCCAGCCTTGTTAGTGCATCGTAGCCTAGATGATTTATTCGTGGCTATTCACACATTATCGATGGGGAAGTAGGCCTACATCTCATATTAGCCTACACGTCATATTATCTTAAAGTTATAAAGTTAAATGTTAAAGAAGTGAATGTTGCTGGCTTGTAGCCTCACGAAGACCGTGCCAGGCTGAACGAGACCGTAATCGAGGGTGAGTCTAATGTTATCAAACGGTCTAGGTTCTCGACAAGTTAGTTATTAACCAAACCTTAATCTAGTATCGTAGATGATTGTGTTCATGGCAATTTACACATTATTGATGGTGAAGTAGCCTACATCACAACAGGGCTGCCAACTTTTCAAAAAACTTTGGAGTGAGATTTGGTGGGGCCAACCAAAATTCTGCTGCGGAAAATTTTGTTTGGCTCATTCAGCATTATAATGTACAGTAAAAAAAACGTACATCAGTGGTTCTCAGGTGTAGGGACCAGGCATGGACGGATTATGAATTTTCGGGCCCCCATGTATTAAGGGCTCCCCACTAATTGTCACATATGTGGAAGGGGGGTTTGGGGGTCCTCCCCCAGAACTTTTTTTATTTGTTTGATGTGATTTCCTGTATTCTGGTGCATTTTGGTAGCTAAGAAATCTAGACACACCCTAGCGGCAGCAAATTACATTTGCTTCCAGGGCTAGTCTAGCAACTCTCCGTTGGCTTGTGAGCTCGGAAAATTAAACTTCTCATCAGGCCAATCAAATCATCTATAGGAGTCGTTAGGGGGGCATAACATAATGATTGATGGCAGAGTTGCAACGGTTTGGCTTGAATTCCCTGCTACTTGAAAACAAAGAAAATGGATATTGCTGTTGGCCAACAGTGTGACACGAGTTAAGCTTGTTTTGAGATGGCAAAAGTTTGAACTAGCCAACTAGCTCCGCTAGTGGGAAAACCCATGGGACTCAGTGCTGTCCTATTGCGTGCAGAGGTAATTTGAAAGACAACCGATTATCCCGCCCCTCGGACTGAGCACTGCGAACGGTGAGTGCCCATTTTAATGTGGGTCTGGCTTGTCAGGGTAGCATTTTGGGGATGGCCAATACTAAATTCAATCAGATTCATAGCCTACATACTGATGTGTTGATATTGAGGCAATGATTCTATGCAAAGGCTTGGGCTTCAGGGCCCCCTGACACCTTGGGCCCGGAAGGCCCGTGCAGTAATCCATCCCTGGGACCAGGGTCCCAGAGTTAAATGAACATTGGTATCAAGGGCATTGTGAAGGTGGGTGGGACATTTCAGAGGGGGGGTATGGGGGTCCTCCCCCAGAAAAATGTTTTTGGACAAGATGCAACTTCCTGAATTCTGGTACATTTTAACAGGTTATTTAGATACTTCTATATAACAAAATAAAGCCAGCCAACGAAATAAAAAAAAAGTAAATCATGCGTAATTTAAAAATAACTCAATAGGCTACTTGGCTACGCAATAAAGTTTCCATTACAGCACCGCAGACGTTCAATGAACGCATGAAAGCTTAAAGGGGAGTTTTACAGTTAAAGGGGAGTTTTACATAGCCTAGCGTAAACCTATAGGTTATTATTTATTTGGCGTACCTATAAGGCTTTTTACCTTATCAAAAGTGAGGGGGATGACTGATCTCTTCAACACTGCGGGGGATTTGGCGCTTGTCACTGTGTGTGTAACAGTGCTACATTTCACAGTTATAACATATGCTACATTTCACAGTTCAGAAATGTTCAAAAATGTGTTTACATTTCAGCACTCCATGAAATTATGCAGAAGTGGTCACCTGTGTTATTCAGCTAGTTTATTTAAGATAATATATTGGTCATTGTAATGGCCATAGCCTATAGCCTACATGCTATTACTTTTTCAGGATGTACCCATATCTGCATGATGTGAATGTTTGCATATGGCTTATGTCAGGCTTTATATCAATATTTGTGTCTCGTTATTTGATTTTCTTCATATTTTTGCATTAATGTCACTAGGAAGCATGCCAATATAAATATATTCATTTATCTGTAATGGGATTGGCTGGAACCTGACAATATAAGAACCATGATAGTGGGATAATCTTTGGCTGAGCAATTTACAAAAATGTATGTAGGCCTACTGACAAATAGTTTACATTAGAATACATTATAATTTCGCCCCAATGAGATATGTAGAAATGTGTTGCAATTTCAAAACCGGATTACTCAGGAACCACTTATTGCACAGATGCATGCTTTATATCCTTGTATTCGGTAGGGTTTGCTGTTTATTGTGATATTGGGTTTGCCACGTGTTGTGTGAAGGGTTAGTGAAATATTAAACCGAGTAATGGGTGCGCACTGTGTGCAAAATGCAAATATGATTAGCCTACATTGTACGTCGGTTCAATGTTAATTTTCTCGCGAACCATTTATCACAGCAACTTGGCGCTAATATCATTGGAAAGCTTAGATTCCGCACGTTCACCTGATGTGTGATATTGTAACAGACTGGTATCATAATGAATGTATTATCCCCTCGGGGCTTTCCGTAGTGAAATGATATATTCCTGCTCTCGCGGTAGAGAGCGCTATTCTGGATACTGTGTTACAGATGATGACTAAGTGCAGTAAACTGTTCTCAACAACTTCTGACTAACTTAATTATTATAATATAGTAATAAGTGCTAAAGCTCGGTTACATTGGTGACAGCGGGTTTTACGCTTGTGACGTTCGAGTTTTGTTTACTGTAGTCGTTTTTCTTTTGTTAGTGTGTAGTGAATGTCTTGTTAACGTTAGGCTAGCTAGTTTGGCCATTGTTGCCTAGCTTCACCGGTTCCTAGGCTAATAGAATACGAAGGCAAGGAGAGAAACTTTTTCAACATGTGGTGCAAAGAGGAAGATTCGTTGCTGTTTAACACTCGGCGGGACAAAGATTATCAGGCCGCCAGGGTGAAGATTGACCTTCCACCTGCGTTTTCTGGGGAGGATGACAAACAAAGTTTTCTCTGTTGGGCACGTCAATTTGAAGTGGCAGTCCGCGCTCTCGTGGAGGGGGACGAGGGAAGAGAGTATCATTATGAACTGGTGAGAATTCTACCAACTCGTTTGAGCAAAGCAGCATTCCTGTTGTGGGATAGCCTTCCTGCTACAGTCCAGGCTGATTATAAGACTGTTAAAGAGAGACTTAAAGAAGCCTTTGGTCGCAAACAGTTTTTGGACCGTTTCAAAGCAAATCTCTCTACCCGCCCTCGCGCTCCACATGAGAGCCTTGTTGTTTATGCTGCTGATATCAACAGACTTGTGCTAGAGGCATTCCCTGACTATGGGAAAAATGCTACGAAAGAGGAGAAGTTTCGCCGCTTCCTTGCTGGTCTGGATCCTGAGCTGAGAGTAAAGTGTCACGAACAAGGGGCAACAGACATGGAGGAGGCATTGGTGATCGCTGAGAGGTGTGAAAATGCTAGAGAGGCTGTTAAATTGGACTATGCGAGTACTAGTGGCACGGCTGGCTTTACCGCCGCTGTTGGGGGTCCTGTAGCCTCTGTTCACTCACTGACTGATTATGGGAGTTTACACAAAACAGTACATAGCCTTGCCGAGGAGTTGAGGAATATGCGAGTAGAGATGAAAATGATGGCCGAGGAAAATCTTCGACTGCGGACGAGTGCAGGTGGATGGCGCAGCTCTCCTCCATCAGGGGAGGAGCCCATGCTATTGCACCTGTGGAGGTTCTGGATGCCAGTCGCGGACCTCCCGTGAGCCACAGCGAGGCCGTTCGCCGGATAGGAGATTCCCGTCACCTGGGGGAGACCGGAGGCCGTTCATGGCGTCCCGCAGCCACGGGAGTCCTGGTCCTGCCTGGTCACCGGGGAGGCGCAGCCCCAGCCCAGGCCATCGCACCCACTATGAGGAGGAGACACCCAGGAGACGGGGAGTGCGTTTTTTCTCGCCTCACAACGAGCGCCAGCTCAGCCGACAGGGAAACGGGATGTAGCTGATGTTGCGGCCCAAACGCCAGCTGCTCTCTCTTTGGGCCCACAGACTGACACAGGTGACAATGACTCAGTTATGAATGTGTCTGGGAACAACACTGAAAGTTTAGATGCCTGTTTCTTATGTCAAAGGTGTGATTGAGGGCACAGTGGTTCCTGTGCTACTAGATTCAGGATCAAGCGTATCTCTTATTAGTGCTGAGTTCCGCATGTCTGTCCCTGCACTCCGTATCCGCCCCTTAAGGAAAAACTATGTAACTGCCCGTGCAGTGAATGGACAAATGTTAGACACGTTGGGCACAATTTCTGTTGTTTTATGTCTGGGCACAGACTCATGGCAACACACTTTCCATGTGTTGAGGGAAACTACGCAAGCAGTGTTATTGGGCTGGGACTTTTTGCTGAAGAACCATGCCCGCTTTTGGACGTTGCACATGCCAGATTACAACTATGGGACACTACCATCCCTCTACTCAGGGGAAGAGACCTAACCCTGTGTGCTGTAATGTGTCTATTGCCAACACCATGGCCTTCCCCCCTCTCAGTGAGATCATTGTACCTGTTAATGTCCATCCACCTACCTTATCTGGTGCCTATTCATGTGACTTTGTTGGCTATCTAGAGCCTAATATCCCTGACACTTCGAATCTAGTAGTGGCTCACACAGTCACCTCAGTGAAGAATGGACTGACATGTGCTCGGGTTCTAAACCCTACTAAAAATGATGTTGTTTTTACGGCAGGGCACTCATTTAGGGGGAATTCTACTCTGTGAGTGAGGCTGACTTAAATTCATTGCCACACAAGGTGGCTGCAGTGACGGCTGATACACCCCTCTGTCTTCCTGTGTTTTGCCGTCTGTGTCATTGACGAGTCCCCCATCTCAGAAGCACAGAAGGCAGCACTCTCAGAGTTGCTGCAGCAGCACAAGGACGTTTTCAGCACCACAGAAATAGAACACTGGTAAATGCACACAGGTGAAACACCGTGATTCACACAGGAAACCATCCTCCACTCAAACAACGTGCATACCGAACATCCCCTGAAAAAAAAAAGCTGAGATTGAGAAACAGGTGGGAGAGCTGCTCGCAGATGGTGTCATTGAAGAGAGCTGCAGCCCTGGGCCTCTCCAGTTGTTTTAGTAAAGAAAAGAATGGTCAATGGAGATTCGGCGCTGGGACTACAGGCCTCAACAGTGTGACCGTGGAAAGACTGTCATCCTCTGCCACGGTAGATGACACACTGGATGCACTGGCAGGTGCTGTGTGGTTCAGCACATTAGACTTTTTGAATGGATTTTGGCAAATTGAAGTTGGCGGAAGAGGATCGAGAAAAACTGCGTTTACCACCGGGCGAGGCCTCTATCAGTGGCGATCTATGCCCATGGGTCTTTCAAACTTCGCCCGCCCACATTTCAAAGAATGATGGAGCTTGTCCTCAGGGGTCTGCCTGAACATCTGTATGGTACCTGGACGTGTCCTTCTTTACAGTGCCACTTTTGAGGAACATCTTTTCCAGCTCCTCGGCGAGGTATTTTCAAGAATTAAGACCGGATTAAAATTAAACCCCTCAAAGTGTCACCTTGCCCGGAATCATGTGCTGTTTTTGGGACATACAATTTCTCAACATGGTCTACAGCCTGATCCAAAGAACACTGATAAAGTCAGAAAATGGCCAACTCCTCAGTCTCCATCTGAAATCAGAGCCTTTGTGGGCTTATGCTCATATTACATAGATTTTTGAACAATCTAAGCTGTGCGAACGTCAGAGGGCGGTCTACGCTGATGCAGCATTAGTGAGACAGGAGGACAGCTGCATGCAATTCCTAGCAGAATCAGAATAAGACGGACACGGTCAAGACAAGCAAGTTTACCGGTGCAAGTTCACCGAGCACAGGCACCGACAACGGCAAAATGTGCCGTTCCACCATATCTGTTATCACCGGCCATTGCAGAAAATGGCATCATGCCAAAGGGGCAGAAATCCCCTTCACCTCCAGGAACTTAAACGGTCCTCACCGACAGAAACCTCCTTCTCCATGGGCTTGTGGAACTGTCAATCCGCAGTCAACAAAACCGACTTCATAGCTGGCTATGCCAACCACCTTTCATTGGAACTCCTTGCTCTCACTGAGACTTGGATCAAACCAGAGAACACTGCCACCCCGCTGCACTCTCCACTAACCTACACTATCCACACCCCTCGCCTATCTGGACGAGGAGGCGGACGGGCCTGCTGATCTCCAACAAATGGAAATTCCCGCTACTGCCTTCAAACAAATATGTCTCATTCTAATTCCATGCCATCACAGTGACGCCCCAGCAAAACTCTGCTGGTCATCTACGCCCTCCAGGCCAACTAGGCGACTTTATTGACGCAACTTGACACTCTGCTATCCTCCATCCCTGAGCATGACTGTCCGCTTTGTTCTCGGGGATATGAACATCCACTTAGATGCCCCAGGCTCAACGGACTTTTGGCCCTGGTCCACTCCTTTGACCTCGAACTGGTTCAAAGCCCACCGACTCCACAAAGCTGGCAAAGAGCTTGACTTGATCTTCACTGAACTGCAGCACAGACACCCTCTTGGTGGCGCCTCTCCATCTTTCTGACCACTTCTTCATCCAGTTCAACGCCAGCTGTCAGAACAGCCCCTCCCGGCTCCTCAGCCGATGGTCATGTTCGCCGCCAACATCGAACCTGTCTCCAACGACTTCTCCTCTGTGGTTGCCTCCGGTCTACCTCCACTCAACACCTTCTCCTCTCTGGAGGTTAATGAAGCCACTGACTTCGCTCTGCTCCACACTGACCTCGGTGTCTAGACGAAGCTGTGCCCTCTTACCACAAGGCCAGCTCGATCAAACTGTATTCTCATCCATGGCTAAATGATTACCCTCCGATGCACCAAACTCAGAGCAAACTGAGAGGAAATGGTACAAATCCAAACTAGCTGACGACCTCAAAACTACCAGACACTCCTGACCTCCTTCTCAGCCAGCATCACTGCTGCTAAGACTGCTTTCTACCATGACAAAATCAACAGCGCTACAGACTTTCAAAATCTTTTTTCAACCTTCAAATCGCTACTCAACCCTCAGCTGCCTCCTCCTCCATCCAGCCTTACTGCAGATACCCTCGCTTCATTTTTTACAAACAAAGTGGCTGGCAATCAGCAGTCAATTCTCTACATGCCCACTCAACGCATCTGACTCAGATACCGCTCCCTACAACCTCTAGGGACAGCTGGAACATCTTTTTTTTTCAGCATTCACGCCTCTCTCCGAGAGTGAAGTGTCCAGACTCCTGACATGCAGCCGCCCTACCACATGCTCACTGGACCCTATACCTCACGAGCCTACTTCAGTCCATCAGCCCGACCATCGCCCAGCTATCACACATGTGATCAATGCCTCGCTAACCTCCGGCACATTTCCAACAGCGTTCAAAGTGGCCCGGTAACACCATTACTTAAGAAAGCTTCTCTCAACCCTGCTCAAGTCGAGAACTACCGCCCTGTCTCACTACTGCCTTTCCTATCCAAAGGCATTGAACGAGCAGTCTCAAACAGGTTCTGACTTCCTTTCACAGAACAACCTTCTGGATCCAAATCAGTCTGGGTTCAAAAAGCGCCACTCTACCAAAACGGCTCTGCTGTCTGTAACAGAAGCCTTAAAAGAAGCCAGGGCGACCGCCGGTCATCAGTACTCATTCTGCTTGACTTATCGGCTGCCTTTGACACGGTTAATCACTGTATCCTTCTCTCTATACTCGCTGACATGGGAATCTCCGGTTCTGCTCTCTCCTGGTTTGAATCCTACCTCACAGGACGCTCGTTTAACGTATCATGGCTTGGTCAGCTATCCGCACCTCACCATCTCACCACAGGGGTCCCCCAGGGCTCAGTGCTGGGCCCCCTCCTCTTTGCTATCTACACCACCTCCTTGGGACAGATTATCCGTTCGCGACGGCTTCTCATACCACTGCTATGCAGGCGACACACAGCTCTATCTGTCCTTTCCACCTGACGACCCCTGGTTTCAGCACGGATCTCAGATTGCCTTTCAGACATAGCTACATGGATGAAGGCACACCACCTCCAGCTGAACCTCTCAAAGACTGAACTGCTGGTCATCCCAGCTAAACCTACCATACACCACGACATCAACATCAAAATTTGACTCCCTGTCTGTTTCTAACCGACCAGGACTGCAAGAAATCTAGGAGTTGTTCTCGACAACCAACTAAACTTCTCAGATCATGTTGCCTCAGTCGACTCTACAACATAATGGAAAATCAGGACTTACTTGACTCAAGATGCTACCCAACTTCTGGTTCAGGCAATAGTCATCTCACGACTCGACTACTGCAATGCCCTCCTGACAGGTCTCCCAGCCTGCGCAGTGAAACCACTTCAGATGATCCAGAACGCGGGCGGCGCATGCGCTTCTGGTCTACAACCAACCCAAAAGGGCACATGTTACCCCGCTGCTCATCCAGCTACACTGGCTACCTATGGCGGCCCGCATCAAATTCAAGTCTCTAACGCTTGCCTACAAAGTAGTCTCCGGTTCTGCTCCCACCTACTTGAATGCCCTCCTACAGACTTACACTACCTCCAGACCGCTGCGGCTCCTCTGACTAACGACGCCTAGCTCTACCACCGTACGCCAAAGCCAATCCAAACTTTTCTCATCTGTTGTTCCTCGTTGGTGGAACACACTGCCAGTTCCTACAAGGGCAGGGACATCCTTTTCCACTTTCAAAAACTCCTGAAGACCCAGCTCTTTAGAGAACATCTACTCTCATAGCAACACTTACAACAAGTCTTACTGATCCTAGCACTCACCAGCCGTTTTTAAACTGACAAGTAACTGCTAAAAACAGCACCTCACGACGACGACTTTATTCTTACTGTACTCTAATGTTTTTTTAAACTGTCCTAAAATTGTGAGAATTGTTCTAAAAACTTACTGTTTACCATGTTGTTAGTCGCTTTGGTTAAAAAGCGTCAGCCAAATGTAATGTAATGTAATGTAATGTAATTACAGGCGCTTTGTACACAATTTTGCCAAACATGCCACCCCTCTGAATCGCCTGATGGGTAAAATGTACCTTTGAGTGGACTGTGGACTGTGAAACATCATTTAACTATCTGAAAAATTCGCTGTCCTCTGCTCCCATTGTGGCCCTACCGGACTTCAATGTGCCCTTTAAAGTGTTCACAGACGCCTCAAAGGAGGCTGTTGGTGCCGCTTTTAGCCCAAGTTAAAGAAGGGTGGAGCATGGTGGCGCACGCTAGCCAAACATTAAATCAGACACAGCGCCGCTGGTCCACATTTGACCGCGGAACTGTGGGCAGTTGTGTGGGCTGCGCGTGAGTTCAGGCATTACATTGGCCTTACGCCCTTTACCATTGTCACAGACCACCGCCCTCTGGTGGGGCTCCAGACGCATGGCTCTCGATAATGACCCAACAGGCAGGCGAGGTAGATGGATTTTGAGCTGGACCCACTCAATTGGGACATTGTGTACAAAGACGGTCAACATCATATGAATGCAGACGCCTCTCCCGGGCGGCCGGAGAGGGACAGCCTGGCTGACAGCATAGCAAGCTACTCAGACAACATGGTGGGAGTAAACGCTATACACCCGATGCCTCCAGACCCAACTAATCTGCAACCTGACACAGGGGTCTGCCTGTCATCACAGGCACTCACAGCGGATGCGCCAAGGGCGGTAGGAACAGGCATCCTACCATCGCTGTCCACCCTGGGACATGATGTGGCAGACATTAAAGCGCAACAGGAGGCAGATGTGGTCATTGGAGTTGTTCTCGGCTGGATGGAGATATCCCGGAGGCCGTCTCGACCACGACTGAGGGGCGCCTCTTACAGTTTGAGGAAGCTGTGGACAGAATTTGATCGACTAATTATGCAAGATGGACTATTATGTCGGTCTGTTGTCTCGCCCCTCACCGTGACAGACTAAATCAAATTGTGGTCCCCTGCTCTCATACCTGATATCCTGCAGCCACTACATGGTGGCCCGGCCTCTGCCCATTTCTCAGCTGAGCTGCAGGTGGGAGCATGCACGCCAGATCTGTTTCTGGCCCTCCATGTTCAAAGACATCAAGAACTGGTGTGAACAGTGCAAAGCGCGGTCAGACACGCTGTCCCTCAGTGCCACCCCATCGCACCAATGGGGGCTCTTGTGCAACTCGGCCCATTTGAGAGAGTGGCGGCTGACATTGTTGAGTTGCCATTGACAACCAAAGGGAACCGGTAACGGGCTGGTAGTTGAAGATTATTTCACAAAATTTGTTAATTTATATCCTCTGCAAAACCAGACAGCACAAACAGTAGCGGATGCCTCTTTGAGGATTATGTGTTAGTGCACGGTGTACCGGAGCTTTGCACAGTGATCAGGGGCGCCAGTTTGAAGCAGAGGTGATACAGAACCTCTGTCAGCTGCTGGGAATCACAAAAAACACGCACCACTCCCTACAATCCAAAATCAGATGGAATGGTTGAGCGCTTTAACAGGACCTTTAATTGACCAGCTGGCTAAAACTTTACTGGAGTGTGGGGTGAAATGGGATGAATATGTGAAGCAAGTGTCCTTCGGCCATAATACCCTCAGTGCATGCCAGCACACGCTTTCACTCCCTACTTCCTTGCCCACGGACGGGAGGCGCAGGGTCCGCTGACATTCTGATACCTACTGCGCCTTGGCGCCGCTGGCACCTGGATCTCACAGTGAGTTTGTCTCCTCATTGCGAGACAAACTGAGTCTGCCTTCAGCAGAGCCAGAATGAGTAATGAGGATGCTCATGAGCCGCAGAAGCTTTTATCATGACGAGAGCCCCACTAACAAACCTACAAGGTGGGTGCAATGGTGTGGCTTAACAACCCAGTTGAAAGTCGCATGAAATTAGCCCCACACTGGAAAGGGCCCTATCAGGTCTTGCAGGTATTGACTCAGGCGATGTACCGGCCTCACCTACCGTGATCATCAACCCCTTGGACTGTGATGAGCTTACAGCAGGTGGTGCATTATGACAGATTGAGGCCTTATACACTGCCAGTTCACCTGCCTGAACAGCGCGAAAAGTCCAGTCCCCTCCTTTGCCCCGGGTCCCTTGTTCTTCTGGGATTGTGTTTTCGGCCCGATCATGCATGGACTGTCTGATGCAGCTGAGGGGCCGCGGTTCGGCAGAGCACACTGCACCGCCAGGCCCTACCAGGAGTCGGCAAGGGAGATCACTAAAGGCCCCTGGACATTTCAGTGATTTTGTTGTCTACTGAGTGTGTGTGAATTGCAGTTCTGGTCGACGGTGTTTTACTTTCCGCTGAGATTGTAAAAAAAAAAAAAAAAAAGAAAAAAAACATGGGGACATATCTTGTTGTTTTGGTTATGTGTGTGGAATACAATACTGTGTCTGGATGCATACTGTACCTACTGCATATCTGACCTATATGTTGATTAGTATGCTGTTTACATTTTCAGGATTACCTGGAATATTCTCTGCATGGGTGTTTTCTATGTGGAGTTGCTTTATACCTACACTGTTAGTGGTTGTTCTTTGTAAACGAGGACGTTTTACTCTTGGAGGGGGACGATGTAACAGACTGGTATCATAATGAATGTATTATCCCTCGGGCTTCCGTAGTGAAATTATATATTCCTGCTGCTCGCTGTAGAGAGCTTATTCTGGATACTGTGTTACAGATGATGACTAAGTGCAGTAAACTGTTCTCAACAACTTCTGACTAACGAATTATTATAATATAGTAATAAGTGCTAAAGCTCGGTTACAATATCATATGTATAATAGGTTTAGTTTAGTTGAACCTCATCTGCCAGGTATTTGACCTACCAGGTTGACACTTTAGCTGAAAAATACTCAATAATACTCAAAGCATACCTGAAGCCGGGGAAAAATGCCTGGGACGGCTTCTGAAGTAGCATCGCAAATGAGAAAAACATTTAGAAAATTCCACAGACAGGGGGGTGCTCTTGAACCCTCTAACCGCCTCTGAAAGCATAACCGGGCTCAACAGGTAGATCTATAGATAGGCTAAACTCATTTTTCAGGCATCTGACCGACCGGGTTGACATTTCAGCGTGAGAAATCGGGGTGTGGCGTGTGAGTGTGTGAAACTAATCAAATGTGTGTGTCTCACGGCCAATGCGTGAGAGTTGGCACCTATGTCACAAGCTTCAAATAGGCTACAAGTTATCTGGGTAGCCTAGTTATAAAGTTAAATGTTGCTGGCTTTGTTTGTCACAAAGAGACCGCGCATCAGGCTACTAAACGAGACCTAACCGAGGTATAGGCTGAGTGTGTAATCAAAACGGTTGTCTAGGTTCGCGGCAAGTTATTAACCATGCTTGTTTTTAGTGCATCGTAGATGCTTGTGTTCATGGCCATTCATATATCGATGGGGAAGTTCATTACATAGCCTACAAATACACGTCATGTTATCTTTGTAGCCTAGTTAGAAAGTTAAATGTTAGAGGGGTGAATGTTGCTGGCTTCATAGGTTCACGAAGTGACCGCGCGCCAGGCTACTCAAGGAGACCGTAACCGAGGGTATGAGTCTAATCAAACGGGTGTTATCGCAAGTTTCAACCGATCGCAGAAACCTATTTATTTCTCGTGCATCTTAGGAGATTGTGTAGCCTACATAGAGGTTCATAGGCTACATTACCGATGGATATAAAATACAAAACACGTCATGTTATCTTGGTAGTTAGGCCTATGTTAAATGAGATGTTTTTTGGTAGGTAGGCTATCACGAGGAGACTAGGCTACAACAGGTTAGAGACCGTAACCGTGCTAATGCATGAGTAATGGGTGTCTAGGCTCTTGGTTAAGTTGAGTTATCAACTGATCCCAAAAGCCTTTATGTTTCGTGCATCTTGGAATTGTTAATTGAAATTCATATCCTAAATTACAAAGGGGGGAAATATTATATGATATAGGCTATGTTATCTTGGTAGTGAAGTTAAATGTTAGAAGTGAATATGTCAGCTAATTTCAAAGACATGGAGAGCATGACATTTGCAGCTTGAGGCTACACATGTCTTGGAGCGACTATGGCGGGGGAAGTAACGCGCAATATCCCCCCCCGTCGCGCGAACCGGTGACCGAATCTATTAACTCGGTAGGCCAACCAACGACCGTCCGGTTGAACCGACTTGCGTATAAGAGTCGGTTGTCCCATCACTAGCTGCAATGATTTGCCACGAACGAATGCGTCCCAAATCTGTCGAGTCATCTTTGGTGCGTCAAGTGCAACGTAGGCTAAATTCCCATCCGCTATTGATGACGCGAACAATAATAACGGTAACTCCACTGAAATTATTTGAAACTAAAGTAACGAGCCAGTTTTGTAAAATGTAAGGAGTAGAAAGTACCGATATTCGTGTTAAAAATGTAAGGAGTAGAAGTAAAAAGTCGCCTCAAAAATAAATAGTAAAGTAAAGTAAAAATATCTGAAAAATCTACTTAAGTACAGTAACAAAGTATTTGTACTTCGTTACTTCCCATCTCTGGAACTCAGCCAGTTGAGAGAGTTTGGAGGGACCATTGCCATGTGATCTGGCCAAAACGTTTCTATTGACTTGATGTCTGGACTTTGACTATCAATCCAGAGTACGAAGAAAGTCTCCTTACCTTAAGCCATTCCTTAATCATTTTGCTTGAATGCTTATAGGGTCATTTTCCTGTTGGTTCCTCCTTAGCTTCATCTCCCTGACTGACATGAGGTTCAGATCAATAATTTGTTGATAGGCCTGAGGATTCATGGTTTCCTGGATGGTATGGAGTCATTTTTAATAATGTTTACCCACCCAAAATAAGCAGAGAAATTCTGACATTCTTTTACATTGTTTATTTGTTGTTTTTTCATTACTATGAGGGGGTCCGTCAAGATTAATCCAACCACCCAGTCACGCAAATTAGACAGGAATATCTGTTTTTCATTTCAGTTTTTGACACTATCATTGCTAAGCAAATGACTTTCCTAATTGAAGGCATGTATGTTAAGTCAATAACTTGACCATTATTGGATAACTAGAGCCATTTTATCATGAAATGTACCACCCTGTCACATTGATTATATTTCAATGTGAAAAAAAGGTATGCCTGAGCCCTTAAGTGGGCACATCTAGTTTTCTGGAGGGTGATCATGTCTTTAATGCTGTGGATACTGATGCTGAAGTTTACTTTTGATGACAATTTTGAAAATGTTATAGTGGAAAAGGCACTTGTTTCATAGAATGAACCAACTATGAAATAACCAACATAGACGTTTTAAATATATATTTTTTACCCCTAAAGAACTTGAGTGTACAGCTGGCATCAGTTACATGTTCACTATCCACTCACCATTGTCATGGCTTTACCACCTCCAACGTGTATTATCTTCTGATATTGAAACGCTTGGTGTCTGTTATAGCTTACATGTTCAACAGGAAGCTTTAATCAGTGTTTTAATTATGACGCTTGTTTGCAAACAAGAAAATGTTACAGTTGATACTCTCATAGCCAAAATTAACGTTGACTGGCAATATTTCTGATGTTCAACACATAAAATCCAGGAATAATATTGGTAATGGTATTGTTAGAGTAGTGTGTGCACGTGTGTGTGTGTTGTGCAACGACCCCATTAGCCTACCTCATCTTTACCATGCTAATGAGATGCTAATGAGATGCTAACATAGCTGTTGATGAGCACACCTTGTCTGTGGTTATCTGTTAACGAGGTGCCAGTCACCTTATTCTTCAATAATTACCTTAATTAATCAGCAGCAGGGCCAGAGCCAAACACACACACACACACACACACACATATACAGCCTCCTGATAATGGAGTCACATACAAGGTTAAATCAGGAGATAAAGGACTCATCTGCTCATTCCACTTTACACGGACACACACACACACACACACATACACACACACACACACAGCTGAAGTGCCCTTGAGCAAGGCACCTAACCCCTCACTGCTCCCCGAGCGCCGCTGTAGCAGGCAGCTCACTGCGCCGGGATTAGTGTGTGCTTCACCTCACTGTGTGTTCACTGTGCTGAGTGTGTTTCACTAATTCACGGATTGGGATGAATGCAGAGACCAAATTTCCCTCACGGGATCAAAAGAGTATATATACTTATACTTATGTGCTCTCTCTCATACACTCTTTTTCTATTGTGTAAGTACATGTACAAGTATGTGTGTGTGTGTTTGTGTGTTTGTGCTTGTGTTTGTGGTAATGGAAGTTGTTTGTCTGGCTCATCTCCCAACACACAGACAGACACACACACACACACACACACACACACACACACACACAGGTCTCCAGTGGTCTCTGTGAGATGGGCTCAGCAGGGGCTCTTTGTCTCTCCACAGTCTGATGGATCGAAAAGATCGGTTTGGTACGTGTGGACTAGGCCTGAGATGAAAGGACAGCATGATAGTACACAGACAGAGAGAGAGAGAGAGAGAGAGAGAGAGAGAGAGAGAGAGAGAGAGAGAGGGAACGAGAGAGAGAGGGATAGGGGACAGTCCTTCTCCACTGGTGAGTTCAGGTGTGCCACTAGTGTGTTCGTAGCTGTAGCCCCACGAACAAGCCTCTGTTTTAAATTTTAAATGGCCTATACACTTCCTAATTGCAAGATGGAATGAAAGAGAGTGGAGGAGGAAGGGAGAGAGAGAGAGATAAGAGATAAAGAGAGAGATAGAGAGAGAGAGAGACTAGGGCCTAGTCCACACGTACCAAACAGATCTTTTTTTCCTCCGTCTTCCCTGGAACCGTATCAAGAATATTTGCGTCCAAACTGATCCATCTCAACACGACTCAACACGTTACTTCATACCCCAGGCCTATAGGTGGCACTGTTTCTTTACAGAAATTGACCAAAACTTGCGCTTTACAAACAGACAGAATAGGCTACGACGAAATGGCTAGTGCAAGGAAACCAGAATTGTGTGGACTGATGGTGAACTGTCAACTGTAGTCAACTGTAAAACTAATCAACTTTATTTTATGGTTTGTGAAGAGTGCAGTCCGTCCTTTATTTGGCTAACGAGGTAGGCCTACTAATCACCTTTTACTTTCTTTGGTTGTAGGATAGTCCGTGATTCACATTAGTTTTGGCTATCACCGCAATTAGGCTACTAAACGCAAGGCTTACCCAAGTTCTAGGCTATTCTGTCGCCACATTTATAATATTGCTATAAAACCCTCATTAGTAACAGTCAATACTTTTGCCTGCATCAAATCGGCTTAACGTGAGTTCTAAGCGTCTTTGTGCTTATATCTGATTTCACTCGACTGTGAATGCATGTAGATATGTTTTAAGACATGTAAAATAAATGAATGACACTGGCACTACGCACAAATTAATGTAGCCTAAACTTACACCACACTTTCCTAATAACTTAAGTTCTCTCGCCACTGACAGTAGCTAGAATGCATAAAAACACCGGAAAAAAACAGTGTTCAGTCCACCACGTCATAAGCTACCAGCCGGCTCGCAAGAAAGCACCAGTTGTGATATTTATCTTCACGGAGTGTAATCGTAGGTAATGTCATGTATGAAAACTAGTATTGTTAGGCAATACTATAAGTGCAAGTCCAGGGTAGCTGAGGTGTGGCGATGACATCATCGAAACATAAGCAGGATGTGCGGTTTAAGCTGTCTAAAACGAATTCAAACGGGCTACGGTTTCAGATTTTTCCACTCTGGGACCAGGTTTCAGAAAAGCAGCGGTTTTCGGGCAGTGCGTTTACAGGAAGCAAAACCTCTGCGTTTAACCTAAAAAGCGTCTCCGTGTGGACAGGCCCTACTGTAGGTAAAACAGAAAAGTAAAAAGAGAAAGGAAGACAAGGGAGGAGGGAGAGAGGGAGGGTGTGGGGTAAGAGAATAAGAGGCTCAGTGATACCAGACAAAAAGCATTTCCATGTTTTTAAAACACTGCATGTGTGTGTGTGTATGTGTGTGTGTGTGTGTGTGTGTGTGTGTGCGTGTGTGTGTATGTGGCAGGTACCTGAAAGTCTGAGAGGGTTGCCTGCTGGTGCCCTGCAGATTCCTGTAGGCTGGGTTGTCCACACAGCAGCAGCTCTAACCCAGCCACAAATGGGATCCTTAACCCAATGCACCAAATGAGCAAAGAACCTGCCTGGTCAGAAGTGCAGGCCAGTTATGCCCTTGGTTTGGACCAGATCTGGTGTGGTTCTGGCGTGGGTCTGGCATGGGTCTGGCTCTGTTATTCTCTAGTGTGAACTGGGAGGTGGGGGATGGGCGGCGAGCATCGGCCCCAGTGCTGTGCTGATTTGCATATATATTGCGAGCATACGTTTGGGTTATTGGGGGGTGGGATGGGGGGGCGTCTCTGTCACCTGTTTTGTGAGGCTTGTCCGTGAATAGAGAGGGAGACAAAGAGAGAAGGATAATTACTACACTGCAACACACACACACACACACGCACATATACATGCACGCACACACACGCACACACAAGAAGAGATATGAGAGATGTGATCCTCATACAGTATATTGTTAAAAAATGTAAAACGTTTTTTTTTATAATTCTCAGACAAATTTGATCCTACTAGAAGCTAAATAAATGGACACAGACATCAGGAGCAGGACAGGCAGTGTGTGCTTCAGCATGACGTATCTAACATCCATCCTATGGGTATTCGTCATCTTAGTATGTGAGTGTGCGTGTATGAGTATGGGTATGTGTGTGTAAGCGTGTGTGTGTGTGTGTGTGTGTGAAAAGAAGAGAGGGATCACTAGAGATGAGAAGAGCGGAGAAGAGAGGAGAATACTAGAGAGGAGCAGAGAAGAGAGGAGCAGAGAAGAGAGGAGAGGAGAAGACTAGAGAGGAAAGAGAGGAGAGGAGAAGAAAGGAGAGGAGAGAAGAAGAGATGAGAAGAGAAGAGAAGAGAGAAGAAGAGAGGAGAAGAGACGGATAACTAGAGACGAGAAGAGAGTAGAAAATGACAGGCCCTGAAACAGATGAATAACAACATTGTCCGTCACGGGCCAAGCTGCTACACACACACACACACACACACACACTGACCAAGCTCTGAAGGAACAAAGAGAACAGCCAAGCATAACACCATGTGACTTGAGGACTATAAAGCAGAGAGGGGCAAAGAGGATGGGAGGAATAGAGAGGAAATGAAGAGGTATAGAAGGAAGGAACTAAATAAAGGAAAGGAAATAAAGGATAGGAAATAATGGGGAAGAAGGTATCAAATCTATACCAGTTCCTTAAGTGAACAAAATCTCTCGCTCTCATTCTCCACCTCTGTGGGTGTGTGTGTGTGTGTGGGGTGGTTATTAATGCCTTGCCTGGCCCCTCAGCAATTCTCCTCCCTTAAAAAGCATCAGTCCTCTATAATAACCGGCCTGTACAGCTATGTTCTAACAGTAGTGTGTAATAGCCCTCTATAACACTCTATAACATTAGTGTGTAATAGCCCTCTATAAGTATGTATTATACGGCTCTTCACAATGCTAGTAGAACGCTCCATTGACTTAAATGGGATTTCCCAACGTTCTACGGTAAAATAAATTCATGTAATTACCGCTGCACACTGCAAACATATAATTACCGCTGTCAATGGCAACGGGTTTTGTGCTGCTGATCATATCACTCCGCAAGTATTCCGGTCACTTCTTGCATTGGAACTTAATTCAAAAGTGAAAGCACCGTGGAACCGCGTGTTTCCTTTGCTTTACAGTGGCAACCGGGTGATAAGCGGGAGAACGGCCTTCGAGGTGTGTCCAGTTATACGGAATTAATGGACTCGGGCGGAGGGCCCACTGCGCGTCGGGATTTTTTTGCCCCTCGCCCTCGTCCATTAATTCTGTATAACAGGACACCTCGGCGGCCGTTATCCCTTACGTAATAGCCCTCTATAACACTCTATAACAACAGTGTGTAATAACACTCTATAACAACAGTGTGTAATAACACTCTATAACAATAGTGTGTTATAGCCCTCTATAACATTCTATAACAGTGTTAACGTCCCTCACAGACCTCTGCCCCCAATGTGCCAGTCTCACTGTGCCAGGCTCATCATAGGCATTCTGCCCACCAACAGTACAGGAGTGTGGAGCAGCCAATCAGAATCCTCCGCCTGAGGGGTTCTATATTATCTTTATGACCACCGCCTCTTTCTAGGTATCTGTGCTCACAGGAGGAGGGAGAGCATGTCTTTTCTCTCTTTTCTCTCCCATTATCTCTCTCTTTCTTCTATATTCTCTCATTTACTCCTCTCTCTCTCTTATGCTCTTTCTCTCTTCTATATTCTCTCATTTACTTCTTTTCTATCTCTCTCATTCTCTCTCTCTTCCTCTCACTCTGTCATTTTCTCCTTCTCCCTCTCTCTCTCTTATCCATCTCTCCCATCTCCAGGGACCAGGCATGAAGGATACATATCTCTTCACACTCACACACACACACACACACACACACACACACCTCTCCTCACACATATGAACGCATCTTTCTCCTCACACATATTACTGCCAGCATCACACTTTAGGCTCTTTCGCACTGTAGGGACTTTTTGCATTTCCTAGAACATGCAGTTCTTAGAACCCTTTTTTGAATTTCCTAGAACATGCAGTTCTTAGAACCCCTTTTTGCATTCTAGAACATATAGTTCTTAGAACCCCTCTTTAGATCACTTGATCTTTGATCACTTAGTTATGGGCCTGCAGTCTCAACAATTGTGTGTGTGTGTGTGTGTGTGTGTGTGTGTGTGTGTTCCGCCATGTAATCCCTAACCTTTACAGTAGGATACTTCTCTGCCCAAGTGGCAGCCATGTATATCACAAATTAGTCCAGCTATTCACTCTGTACTGTACGTATTTGTGTGTGTGTGTGTGTGTGTGTGTGTGTGTGTGTAGGCAGGGTCCTTAAGCTTCCGCTCTATGATGAATGTGAGGTCAACATATTCCACAGTAGATCAATAGCAGCAGAGGAAAGGAGTCGTATGAGGATAGCTCTCTCCACCGAGTGAATTATATGCATGTGTAGGTATTATACACACACACACACACACGTCCATATAGCTAACATACCATTTGTGGCAAAAGCACACACAAAATGACAATAACACAAACGCATGCACACACGCACACACACACACACACACACACACACACACACACACACACACACACACACACACACATCTGACGTATGCATGCATACACCCCCACACACACGCGGTGACCTGGTTACTGGGCTCAGCTTGGCTGAGTTGCAGTAAAGTGGGTGTTAATGGGCGTGAAATGAACACTGCAGCAGCCAGTGGTGCTGAGGAGCCTGCCACAGTCCAGCACCTGCTACACACGACACACACACACACACACACACACATACACACAATTACAGACACACATACACACACACGCACACTCTCTCTCTCACACACACACACACACACACACGAACACAAATGCACAGACACACACATACACACACTCTCAAATATTCACACACACAGACACACTAAAATATTCACACACACACACACACACACACATGTATGCAGACACATACACACACACACACACACACATACACACATACAGATTCACTTCAGGCATGAAAGTAAAAAATCCCTGAGGTCATATAACTAGAATACACAGATTACACACACATTACACATTACACACACACAGAAAATAGCTGGGAGGGTCTCTTGTTATTATGTGTCTCCTGGAGTCTGACATACTTTCAATCATGACCCCTGCTTTATGCAGGGTCTCACACACACACACACACAGACATACACTCACACACACACTCCCACACACACAGACATACACTCACACACACACTCCCACACACACACGCCTCTATGGAGAGTCAAGAGGAACAAGAGAGAGAGAAAAAGAGATGGATGCCTGTTTTATACTTTATGGTGAGTCAAAGGGTAAGAGAGAGTGTGGGGGGGTTAAAGAATGGGAGAGAGAGAGGGGGGGAGAGGGAGATAGAGAGAGGGAAGGAGAGGGAGATAGAGAGAGAGGGAGAGAGAGAGAGGATAAAAGAGTGATTGGTGCAGGCACTCATGCGCGGCCGCTGTCCTTATCTTCCTCATCAGCGCTGCATCAGAGTTCAAGGACAGGATGCGAGCAGCGCGCTGGGATGGGGACGTCCATGTTGGACACCAGTGCAACAGCATGCGCAGGACCGTAAAAGGACAGAGTTTGTGGTCACACACCGGCGATTCATTAGTGTCCACTGCATGAACTGGCCACACCACCTTGGTAAAGGGGACATGTAAAGGAACCAGTAAGAATGTTCAGATTGCTGTGAATGAGCATGTACGCAGAATGCTACATAAAGGATTTAACCCTTTAGGCGCCAGAGTTTTTTTTCTCGAAACGTTCGATTTTGACATCTTAATTTCAAAAGGCTATATCTTAAAAGTGATAAGAGATAGAGACTTTCTGTAAATTAGAGAAATATTAAAGATGACCCAAAGTTTATGTAGGGATTCAATTCCCCCATCTAATTAGCATATTATGTAATGACGTCATATGACACGGCGGCTATCTTTGGATTATAGAATTTTCATGAAAATGTTGGCAGGATAAAATGCACCACTTCTTTCCCCCCAAAATGTCCCTCACCTTCTGTACGCTATATTGCACAATACTGAATGCTCAGGTAAATAGTAAGAAGTAAACAAACTTTTTTTTGGTTGTTTTTTTTTTAGCTGACAAAAACACACACATCACAAGGACATGAACTAACAGAAAAGAACACATATTGTATACTACTAAATGGTCAGGGAAATAGATAGTAAATCAACAGTGTAAATCATTACTAATAAATGGCTGACAAACAAAATAAATGTATGTAGCAGGCCTTTTGCATTAGAAATAATGACTCCCTATCCATCCAGGTGACATTTCTTGTAGTGTTGTAGTGGGCCCTTTACCCAGTAGAGTCTGTGGGCCCTTTACCCAGTAGAGTCTGTGGGCCCTTTACCCAGTAGAGTCTGTGGGCCCTTTACCCAGTAGAGTCTGTGGGCCCTTTACCCAGTAGAGTCTATGGGCCCTTTACCCAGTAGAGTCTATGGGCCATAGATACATATACTTAGATGCCGCATTGGACTCTAGAACGTATGTCAACGGCGCCGCCATATTGCTGAGGGCAACAATGGAGGACCAGGTGTCTCTGAGTGGACATGATCAGAGAACAGACTTTGTGGGCTTTGTACCTACTGGACGTATGGGGATGGCCTTGTGCCTACTGGACGTATGGGGGATGGCCTCAGCCTACTGGATGATGGGGGATGGCCTTGTGCCTACTGGACGTATGGGGATGGTCTTGTGCCTACTGGACGTATGGGCCTTGTGCCTACTGGACGTACGGGCCTTGTAGCCTACTGGGGATCCAGGCCTACTGGGGATGGCCTTGTGCCTACTGGACGTGATGGGCCTTGCGGCCTACTGGACGATGGGGATGGCCTTGTGCCTACTGGACGTATGGGGATGGGGCCTACTGGACGGGATGGCCTTCTGCCTGCCTACTGGACGTATGGGGATGGCCTTGTACCTACTGGACGTATGGGCCTGCAGGCCTACTGGACGCATGGGGATGGCCTTGCGCTTACCGGACGATGGGCCTTGTGCCTACTGGACTTATGGGCCTTGTGGCCTCACTGGACGATGGGCCTTTGTGGCCTACTGGACGTATGGGGATGGCCTTGTGCCTACTGGACGTAAGGGGATGGCCTTGTACCTACTGGACGTATGGGCCTTGTGCCTACTGGACGTATGGGGATGGCCTTGTGCCTACTGGACGATGGGCCTTTGCCTACTTTCGGACGATGGGCCTTGTGCCTACTGGACGTATGGGGATGGCCTTGTGCCTACTGGACGTATGGGGATGGCCTTGTACCTACTGGACGTATGGGCCTTGTGCCTACTGGACGGATGGGGGATGGCCTTTGTGCCCACTGGACGATGTGGGCCTTGTGCGCCTACTGGACGATGTGGGCCTTGGTAGCCTACTGGACGATGGGATGGCCTTTGCGCCTACTGGACGTATGGGGGATGGCCTTGTACCTACTGGACGTATGGGCCTTGTGCCTACTGGACGTATGGGGATGGCCTTGTGCCTACTGGACGTATGGGCCTTGTGCCTACTGGACGTATGGGCCTTGTGCCTACTGGACGTATGGGCCTTGTGCCTACTGGACGTATGGGATGGCCTTGTGCCTACTGGACGTATGGGGATGGCCTTGTACCTACTGGACGTATGGGCCTTGTGCCTACTGGACGTATGGGGATGGCCTTGTGCCTACTGGACGTATGGGCCTTGTGCCTACTGGACGTATGGGCCTTGTGCCTACTGGACGTATGGGCCTTGTGCCTACTGGACGTATGGGGATGGCCTTGTGCCTACTGGACGTATGGGGATGGCCTTGTACCTACTGGACGTATGGGCCTTGTGCCTACTGGACGTATGGGGATGGCCTTGTACCTACTGGACGTATGGGCCTTGTGCCTACTGGACGTATGGGGATGGCCTTGTGCCTACTGGACGTATGGGCCTTGTGCCTACTGGACGTATGGGGCTTGTGCCTACTGGACGTATGGGGCCTTGTGCCTACTGGACGTATGGGCCTTGTGCCTACTGGACGTATGGGCCTTGTGCCTACTGGACGTATGGGCCTTGTGCCTACTGGACGTATGGGCCTTGTGCCTACTGGACGTATGGGGCCGGGACGATGGGGTTTGGCCTACTGGACGATGGGCTTTGTGCCTACTGGACGTATGGGGCTTCAGCCTATGGACGACATGGGCCTTGTGCCTACTGGACGTATGGGCCTTGTGCCTACTGGACGTATGGGCCTTGTGCATGTAAAATTGCACGTTTATGTTTTTTGTTGTTGTATTTGCCCTCTCCCGGCGCCCTCCCGTTTTGTCATTTCTCCTGGAAAACTCCCGTAATTTGCATGACCATCAAACCGTCATGAAAAATCATGGATCCATTCATTTTTCCTGTTAGTCTGACATTTCCCAGGTTGCCAGTTTGTGCATGAAATACACCCTACACATACACCCTTTTGTCATAAAACCTGGCAACCCAAAACCCAAATAAGGAAGCGGGTGCACTGCACACTGCGCAGCCACTGAGTCTCGCAAGCAAGCGCGCTAGTTGAATAGCCTACAACCGGTAGCTGTTGTCAAATTGTTAGAGAAGAAATGTAGTGATTAACACATCAAACTGTGCTGTTGATACACAAAAGGCAACTTGTTTCCTCGGA
>NC_063192.1:4574376-4576876 GCF_017589495.1 Alosa alosa | reverse complement strand
TAGGAGAACTTGTTTTGAAAAGATGACAAATGTCCTCCCTGAATCCCTGCAAGCGAGCGATGAGGAGAGGCTTACATTCCTCACTAGAGAGAAATGCCTCCTCCTTGCCGCTCAATACGTATATTCCTGCCATAATGAAAGGACCTGCTGATGTAAAACTTATACTACCTAAATATGAACATACACTCATACATACACACAGACACAGACACAGACACAGACACAGACACAGACAGACACACACACACACACACACACAAGCCCACACAAACATGCAGACACACACACACACCCTTTTCCATTGCCATAGTTCATAATTCATATTTGTGTACAATTATCATTATTCTGTTTTATTTGTGTGTTTCCCCCTCTTCCCATTTGATGTATTTGACCCAAATGCGTTGGCAATACTGTACAACGTTATGGTCATGCTAATAAAGCTCCTTTTGAATTGAATTTGAATTTGACAGAGAGAGAGAAGAGGGAGAGAGAGACAGAGAGAGGGAGGGAGAGAGAGAGAGAAGAGGAAGAGAGAGACAGAGAGAGAGAGAAGGAGAGAGAAAGAAGACGGAGAGAGATAGAGAGAAAAGAGGGAGAGAGAGACAGAGAGAGATAGAGAGAAAAGAGGGAGAGAGAGACAGAGAGAGAGAGAGAGAGAGAGAAGAGGGAGAGAGAGACAGAGAGAGAGAGAGAGAGAGAAGAGGGAGTGGTTTGTGTTTGTTGTATTCTCCCAGTCATGAGTCAGGTCCCTGGAGAAACATGCACTTGATACACACTTTGGATAACAGTAAATAACACACGGGCACACAGACACACACACACACACACACACATGCACACACGCATGCACACACGCACGCACACACACACACACACGCACGCACACACGCACACACACACACACACACACACACACACACACACACACACACACACACACACACACACACGACACAGTATGAATGATGAATGCCTCGTAATTGCTTATTTTTGTTCAAAATGATGTGTTGCTTTTAAACACTAACTGACAGGATTGTTTAATGTGAAGTATTGTTGATGCCAAAGCTGTCAATAGAAAATATATCGGGAAGCATTAGGTGATTGGGAGGTGGCTAAGCTACGCTAATGTATGTATACTGTATTGGCATAATAAATACCTTAGAAAAGTTTTTATGTGTTTAAAAAACTTAATGGAGGGGACAGTCTCCATGATCAAAATATTGAAGAGATTGGGAGGAAAAAAAGAAAGAAAATGTATACACACACACACACACACACACACACACACAACACACACACACGCACATCGCCAAGACGCCAAGACCCCAAGACGACACGCACTGCGCACACACACACACACACACACACACACACGCACACACACACACACACACACGCACACACACACACACACACCACACACACACACACACACACACACAGACACACACACACACAGACACACACACACAGACACCCAGGAGTCAGAACAGCATTGCTCTCCTGTTATTACTGAGAGTCTGTGCTGCTGATTATAGGGAAAGGGGAGGGGCTAACACACAGATGGAGAGATGGAGAGAGAGAGAAAGAGGGGGGAGAAGTGGAGGTGGGGGGTGAGAGGGATAGACAGAGGGAGGGAAAAAGAGACTGAATATAGAGGGGGAGACAGATATAGAATGAAAGAGAAAAGGAGAAAGAGAGAGAGAAAAAGAAGGATGGAGAGGGGGTAGATAGACAAATCTGCAGACAGAGAGGCAGGTTGGAAAGGAGCGATGGAGAGAGAAAGAGAGAGATGGAGAGTAAGAGAGAAAGAAAGAGGGGGGAGAGAGAGAGAAAGAGAGATGGAGAGAGAGAAAGAGAAAAAGATAGAGAGAAAAAAAGGGAGTTGGGACAGTTTGTATCACTGGGTCCTCCATCAGGCACCTGCACGATTTTCCTCTTCAGAGACCCTCAGAGGGCTTCACTCACACTAGTGTGTGTGTGTGTGTGTGTGTGTGTGTGTGTGTGTGTGTGTTTATATATGTGACACAGACAGCTCTTCACTAGAGCACATAATAACCAACTGCATTTTGGCATAGGCTGAATTAACACACACACACACATGCGTGCACACACAGGACCAGCAGGCTCTTTACATGATCCTGAAATAACATGATCACACACACACACATACACACACACACACACACACACACACACACACACGTGCACACACAGGACCAGCAGGCTCTTTACATGATCCTGAAATAACATGATGACATACTGTTTATATTTCACGTCAAATTCCACTAAGTAAGTACTACCGTGGCACAATAACCAAAACTGAGAGAAAAAAATAAAAGTACTTTAAAAACACGGAACTCACATGTGAAAAATGTAGAATACATTACAATATGTTTTTAAAGGTTGGGAAATTGGAGAGTAGTGTTCATGTTGTTTTGGGAGAGAAAGGGGCTTGGTCTTTCAGATGTGTAGTAAGATGTGTGTTAGAAATATTTCT
>NC_063192.1:4564376-4566876 GCF_017589495.1 Alosa alosa | reverse complement strand
CACACACTAGTGTTGCACCTAGTGTTGCAAAAAATACAATACCTCATTGAATCTGGTGTCTTGCACCTCTCTGGGGGTCTCCACTACTAACATACTGAACAGTGGTCACATAATAAAACATTAAGAGCTGATTTTTATGAGACAGAAATAATGAATGTACACATTTTGAGATTAATTGAATTTTCTGAAGCCTGTAATTCATTTTCTTGTGGTGAAGCTGATATCAATCTGGTGCTGAATCTGTTGCCGGGGGCAATGGGGGTGATGGAGGGAAAGAAGAAAAAGAACAAATGAAAGAGACCCAAAAGTGAACAAATGAATAGAGTGTGTGTGTGTGAATATGTGTGTGTGTGTGTGTGTGTGTGTGTGTGTGTGTGTGTGTGTGTGAGGGAGAGAGAGACTCAGTGGGGGGCTGTCTCAGTCTCTCTGTCTGAACGCCAGCAGTATGGCCGTGTTTCACACACAAACACCAAACATATGGACCTGCTCCCATCACTCGTTTGCACCTCCTCTCTTCCTCCTGTCTTCCTCGTCTCTTTCCTCTTATCTTCCTCCTCTCTTTCCTCTCCTCCTGTCCTGTCATCCCCTCATCCCCAGGGGAACACCTGTTGACTCCTCCTCTAACAGCTTGACACTTCACTGTCCCCATTCACTGGCCATACAGCCTTCTTACCCCTCACTTATCCCCTCCCCCCCTCATCCAGCCATCTTACCCCTCACTTACCCCCCCATCCAGCCATCTTACCCTTCCTTACACCCCCCAACCTCCATCCAGCCACTGCTGATCCATTAAGGACAGCTTATAATGAATGCTTATGAGTTTGAGTGTGTGTGTGTGTGTGTGTGTGTGTGTGTCAGAGTGATTAGAGATTCTGAAGAATAGTGGACTTCCTTTAGCTCTTCCTCTTGTGTGTGTGTGTGTGTGTGTGTGTGTGTGTGTGTTGGATTGCCTATAAGACCTAAGGCATGTAACTGGCCAGTGTGTGCCCATTTGTCAAAGCTGGCAAATGCTTGATATGATTCTACGCCAACATTATCAAGAAGATGTGTCTCTATGTATGTGTGTTATTGAGTGTGTGTGTGTTTGTGTGTGTGTGTGTGTTTGATTGTATGAGTGTGTATACAAAGAGGTTAGAGATGCTGAGGGAGAGAGAGAGAAAGAGAGAGGGAGAGAGAAAGAGGAAAAGAAGAGATAGAAGGTGAAAGAGAGAGGGAAAGAGAGAGCGAGGAGAGGAAGAGAGGAAAAGAGAGAGAAGGTGAGAGAGAGAGAGGAAGAGAGGGGAAGAGAGAGAGAGGGAGAGAAAGAGAGAGAGACATGGAAAGAGAGAGAGAAGGTGAGAGAGAGAGAGAGGGTGGGGGAGAGGGAAATAGGGAGAGAGAGAGAGAGAGAGAGAGAGGGAAAGAGAGGGAGAGAGAGAGGGAAAGAAAGATAGAGAGAGAGAGATGGAGGAGGTGCAGCTCAGCAGGCCCTCAGGCGATACTCTGACCTGGATGAGCTTGATGTGGATCCTTTATAGCTAGTGTCCTCAAGTGGCCTCCACAGCAGCCAAAGAGGGATGTGTGTGTGTGTGTGTGTGTCACGCTACAGCAGGGTGGGCAAACTGCGGCCCGTGGGCCGGATCCGGCCCGCCAAGTACTTTCATCCAGCCCGCCGAGCATTTCATTTGGTTATCAGGCTGCTCGCTATTTTTTTCCTGCGATAGAGACGACGTTGGTTAGGTTTACTGCAAACTGCTTTTCACTCTCCTTAGAGAACGTTTACAATGTCAATGTAAAAACTTCATGTTAAATAGAGATAACATCATGTTAAACTAAGTTAACTCTTAGTTATCTCCTTTGCAGCAGATCTAACGTGAACATTATGCGATCCATTTAATTGGGAACACGTCTGCACTCACGAGAGGGAGAGAGAGCCGCAGGTTCCAGCTGGCTTGTCATTGTTTATAATTGATATCTCCTTCTTATAAGAAACTTTTAAAAGGAAATCATGAAGGCAATAGTTCCCACTACTGACCATTTATAAACTGTGAGAGGGCCCAGCCGTAGGTACAGCACTAGCCACAGCGGAGCAGGCAGAAGATCATTGAGAAAGAAACGTGAATTAAAGCGACTGTCTTAAAGCGACAGTGCACAGTTTATACATGTGTTAAACAGCATAACATTAGCAGTATTTTTAAGCAATTAATATTTTAAAATTAAAATTTTTCATACTAATTTTTTTTTATGTGTGTGTCGTGGGGTTGGGGGTTTGTTTGCCAGCGCCAATTTTTCAAAACCCAATGTGGCCCTTGAGCCAAAGTTTTGCCCACCCTGCAGTGTGTGAGTGTGTGAGTGTGTGTGTGTGTGTGTGTGTGTGTGTGTGTGTGTGTGTGTGTGTGTGTGTGTTACATGTGACTGTAAAACTGGCATCATTGCTTTACTGGACAAAATATAATTGAAAACAGAGCGGAAGAGAGGAAAAGAGAGAAGGACAGAAGGACAGGTAAAGAGAGGGAGGAAG